>NW_025796915.1:197692-497692 GCF_021613505.1 Equus quagga | reverse complement strand
CTTGTCCAATTTGTTGGCATGTAGTTTTTCATAGTATTCTCTTATGATCCTTTGTATTTCTGTGGTATCTGTTGTGATTTCTTCTCTCTCAGCTCTAATTTTATTTATTTGAGTCTTCTCTTTTTTTCTTGCTGAGTCTGACTAAGGGTTTGTTAATTTTGTGTATTTTTTCGAAGAACCAACTCTTCATTTCATTGATCCTTTCTACTATCTTTTTTGTTTCAATATTGTTTATTTCTGCTCGAATTTTTATTTTTCCTCTTCTTCTACTGACTTTCAGCTTGGTTTGTTCTTCTTTGTCTAATTCTGTTAGGTGTCGTTTGACATTGCTTATCTGAGATTTTTCTTGTTCATTGAGGTGAGCCTGTATTGCAGTGAATTTCCCTCTTAGGACTGCTTTTACTGTGTCCCAAATGAGTTGGTATGGCATGTTTTCATTTTCATTTGTCTCCAGATAATATTTTATTTCTTCTTTAATTTCTTCAATAGTCCGTTGTTTGTTCAGTAGCATGTCGTTTACTCTCCACATTTTTTCCCCTTTCCCAGCTTTATTCTTGTAGTTGATTTCTAGTTTCATAGCATTATGATCAGAAAAGATGCTTGCTATTATTTCAACCCTCTTGAATTTGTTGAGGTTTGCTTTGTTTCCCAAGATATGTTCTATCCTTGAGAATGTTCCGTGCACACTTGAGAAGAATGTGTAGCCTGCTGATTTTGGAGGGAGTGTTCTGTATATATCTATTAGGTCCATCTGGTCTAGTTTTTCATTTAATTCTATAATTTCCTTGTTGACTTTCTGTCTGGATGATCTATCCATTGGTGTTAATGGGGTGTTGAGGTCCCCTACTATTATTGTATTGTTGCTGATGTCTCCTTTTAGTTTTATTAATAGTTGCTTTACAAATTTTGGTGCTCCTGTGTTGGGTGCGTATATATTTATAAGTGTTATGTCATCTTGCTCAAGTGTCCCTTTTATCATTATAAACTGCCCCTCTTTGTCTTTCTTTATCTGTTTTGCTTTGAAGTCTACTTTGTCTGATATAAGTATGGCGACACCTGCTTTCTTATGTTCATTATTAGCTTGGACTATCATCTTTCATCCCTTCACTCTGAGTCTCTGTTTGTCTTTCGGGCTGAGGTGTGTTTCCTGGAGGCAGCATATTGTTGGGTCTTGTTCTTTAATCCATCCTGCCACTCTGTGTCTTTTGATTGGAGAGTTCAGTCTGTTTACATTTAGAGTCATTATTGAAATGTTGGGGCCTAACGCTGCCATTTTATCACTTGTTTTCTGGTTCTTTTGCATTTCCTTTGTTTCTCCTCCCATGATTTTTGGACTACTAATTGAGGTAGGTAGATTTCTATATTGTTTTTTTTCTTATTTGTAATTTGTGTCTTTATTCTTCTTATTTATTTAGTGGGTTACCTAGTGGTTTGTATAAAACATCTCATTGATGAGATAGTCCATTTTCTGATAGCCTCTTATTTCCTGAGATTAAGACGTTCCCTCCCTCTCCTCTTCCCCTTCTAGGTTGTTATTGTCAGATTTTTTTTTTTTCTTTTCTTTCTTCTTGTGTTGTGAGTTTGTGGTTAAAATGACAAGATTATATTTATTCTTGGTGTTTCTGTTCCTTTTATCTTTAATGTTATACTTAACTTTTGCTAACCTGTTCTGATGGAGAGCTGCAACTTTCTGGTCTTGTCTTTCTCCTTATCTCCTTTCCTCTGAGATTTGTACCCTCTTTCCTTTTTTTGATTTTTCAGGTATGAGGGTCTTCCTGAGCATTTCTTGTAGAGGAGGTCTTATGGCAATGAACTCCCTTAACTTTTGTTTATCTGGGAAGGTTTTTATTTCTCCATCATATTTGAAGGATATTTTTGCTGGATAGAGTATTCTTGGCTGAAAGTTTTTGTCCTTTAGAGTTTTGAATATATTATTCCACTCTCTTCTAGCCTGTATGGTATCTGCTGAGAAATCTGCTGACAGCCTTATGGTAGTTCCTTTGTAGGTTATTTTCTTCTGTCTTGCTGCCCTTAGTATTTTCTCTTTGTCATTGATTTTTGCAAGTTTCACTACTATATGCCTTGGAGTTGGTCTTTTAACATTGAGAAAGTTTGGAGATCTATTCGCTTCTGTCACATTGAGTTCCATCTCTCTCCCCAGGTTTGGAAAGTTCTCAGCCATTATTTCTTTGAACAGTCATTCTGCCTCCTTCTCCTCCTCTTCTCCCTCTGGGATGCCTGTAATCCTTATGTTGCATCTCCTAATTGAGTTGGCTAATTCTCGGAGAGTTTCTTCATTTCTTTTTAGTCTTAGTTCTCTCTCCTCCTCTATCTGCAGCATTTCTATATTCCCATCCTCCAAATTGCTAATTCTGTCCTCCACATTATCAACCCTACTATTCCGAGAGCCCAGATTTTTCTTAATCTCCGCCATTGTGTTCATCTCCAGTATTTCTGATTGCTTCTTCTTTATGGTATCAAGCTCTTTTGTGACATAACTCCTGAACTCCTTCAGTTGTCTATCTGTATTCTCTTTTAACTTGTTGAGTTTTTTAATGATGGCTGTTTTGAATTCCTTGTCATTTAGGTTGCAGATTTCATTATCTTTGAGATTGTTTTCTGGGTATTTGTCATTTTCCTTCTGTTCTGGAGATTTAATATATTTTTTCATATTGCTTGATGGTGTGGATTTGTGCCTCCACATAGAGATAGAGTTTAGTTACTGCTTCCACTTGCTTCTACTGGAGTGTGTGGGGGTACTGTTTATTAATCTCCACTGACCAGGATTCCTGTCAGCTGTTGCTGCCTGGACCTGGGTCCGTCCTCATAGTCACAGTGCTCCTGTGGGGTTCCTTGTCAGCTGTGGGGACAATCGCAAGGGGGCCTCAGGTTGCTGGTGTCTAGTATCGCAGACCACCTAGACGCACTCCCTCCTTAGGGTCTGTAGTGGTGTTATCGGCTTTCCCAGTGGCCGGGAGCAGGATCACCTATATTCACAGCTCTGTCACTGTCAGGGCCCGCAATATCTCATTTGTCCACTATGGGCCACAGCAGAGCTATGGGTATCTACTGCAGTCTGTGGTTAGCTCACCCAGCTTTGCTACTCCTGCCTCAGGGTCTTCCAGCCTTGTAATTGCCGGGCGTGGCCTGTCCACTAATGCTGCCCAGAGGCCTTTGCTGTTGCTGTTCTGGGACTGTGGATTTTCCCCCTGGACCACAGAGCAGGGCGGCTGGGACTCCAACGCGCCCCCGCCCTTGCACACAGTCACACTGGGTGTCCTTTACCCCCTCTGGGACACAGCCGAAGTCCGTGAGTCAGAGGCGGCTGACGGGCTGCTGCCCTGTCCAGGATCCTCCTCTCCCGGAGCCTCCCAGCATTCTGAATGCTGGGTGGGGCCTCTCCACTAATGGCGAGTAGAGGCTTTCCCTGCCACTGGTTCAGGACCATGGATTTTCCCCCTGGGCTTAGGGGCAATCGTGGAGGTTTTAGGTAGGGCTGTAGTCACCTGCTTCCATCGTTGCTCCGCCGATACCTGCACATGCCCACCCTTTGTGCATGGCGTTGCTGTGAGCGTGTCTGCTGGAAGAAAGTCACTTGCAGGTACTAGGCTGTCCAGGGGTCGTGGGTTGGAGAGTTTTCACCTATCTCCACTCCTCCCGGGGGGAACTCCATCTGCCTTCCGACGTATAGCAGCACAGGTCTCTTGGGTGTCCTGAGATGCTGTGTGGATAGCCTTTGTTGACCGATGAATGTCCAATTAGTTGTAGATTTGAAGTGGGAGAGACAAAGAAAACTGCTCACTCCACCATTTTGCTTGTACGTTATTTCTTGACGATCACCACGTAAGTGCTCCCTTTCACCCCTGTGCTCTGCTCACCCCCTCTTCCCCTGGTAACCACTGAACTGTTTTCTTTGTCCCAGTACTTGTTTATATTCCACATATGAGTGAAATCATCTGGTGTTTGTTTTTCTCAGACTGGCTTATTTAGATTAGCATAATTCCCTCTAGGTCCTTCCATGTTATTGCAAATGGCATGGTTTTGTCTTTTTTTATGGCTGAGTAGTATTTCATTGTATATATATACCGTGTCTTCTTTATCCAGTCATCTGTTAATGGGCACTTGCATTGCTTACATGTCTTGGCTATTGTGAATAGTGCTGCACTGAAAATAGGGGTGCATATGTTACTTTGGATTGTGGATTTCAAGTTGTTTGGGTACATACCCAGTAGTGGGATAGCTGGGTCATATGGTAGTTCTATTTTTAGCTTTTTGAGGAATCTCCATACTGTTTTGAATAGTGGCTGCACCAGCTTGCATTGGCACCAGCAGTGTATGAGGGTTCCCTTTTCTCCACACCCTCTCCAACATTTGTTATTTTTAGTCTTAGTGATTATAGCCATTTTAACAGGTGTCAGGTGGTATCTTAGTGTAGTTTTGATTTGCATTTCCCTGGTGATTAGTGATTTGAACATCTTTTCATGTGTTTTTTGGCCATCTGTATATCTTCTTTGGAAAAATGTCTGTTCATCTCCTCTGCCCAGTATTTGATTGGGTTGTTTGCTTTCTTATTGTTCAGTTGTGTGAGTCCCTTATATGTTATGGAGATTAACCCTCGTCAGATATATGATTTGCAAATATTTTCTCCCAGTTGGTGAGTTGTCTCTTTGTTTTGATCCTAGTTTCTTATGCATTGCAGAAGCTCTTCAGTCTGATGAATTCCCTCTTGTTTATTTCGTCTTTTGTTTCCCTTGTCTGAGAAAAAATACTATTTGAAAAGATCCTTTTTAGTTCGATGTCAAAGAGTGTACTACCAATATTATCTTACAGGAGTTTTATAGTTTCAAGACGTATCTTCAAGTCTTTGATCCATTTTGAGTTAATTTTTGTGTATGTTGTGAAATAGTGATCTACCTTCATTCTTTTGCATGTGACTGTCCAATTTTCTGAACACCATTTATTGAAGAGACTATCTTTTCTCCATTGTATGGTCTTGGCACCATTGTCGAAGATTAGCTGACTGTAGATGTGTGGTTTTATTTCTGGGCTCTCAGTTCTGTTCTATTCATCTGGGTGCCTGTTTTTGTACCAGTACCATGCCATTTTGGTCACTATGGCTTTTAATACATTTTGAAGTCAGGGATTGTGATACCTCCAGCTTTGTTCTTTTTTCTCAGGATTGCCTTGGCAATTTGGGGTCTTTGATTGCCCCGTATGAATTTTAGCATTCTTTACTCTATTTCTGTGAAGAATGTCTTTGGGATTCTGATAGGGATTGCACTGAATCTGTAGATTGCTTTGGGTAGTATGGACATTTTAACTGTGCTTATTCTTCCAATCCATAAGAAAGGAATCTCGTTCCATCTGTTTAAGTCATTATCAGTTTCTCTAGGTAATGTCTTACAGTTTTCATTGTATAAGTCCTTCACCTCCTTGATTAAATTTATTCCTAGGTACTTTATTTTTATAGTTGTGATTGCAAATGGAATTATATTCTTGAGTTCTCTTTCTGTAAGTTTGTTATTGAAATGTAGAAAAGCAACTGATTTTTGTAAGTTGACTCTGTACCCTGCAACTTTACTGTAGTTGTTATTTATTTGTATTAGTTTTCCAATCGATTTTTTGGGGTTTTCTATTATAAGATCTTGTTGTCTGCAAACAGCGAGAGTTTCACTTCTTCCCTCCTTATTTGTTTTCCTTTTATTCCTTTCTCTTGTCTAATTGCTCTGGCCAAAACCTCCAGTACTATGTTGAATAAGAGTGGTGATAGTGGGCACCCTTTCCTTGTTCCTGTTCTCAGGGGGATGGCGCTCAGTTTTTCCCTGTTGAGTATGATGTTAGCTGTGGGTTTGTCATATATAACCTTTATTATAGTGAGATAATTTCCTTCTATCCCCATTTTGTTCAGAGTTTGTATCATAAATGGCTGTTGGATCTTGTCAAATGCTTTCTCTGCATCTAAAGAGATGATCATATGGTTTTTATTCCTCAATTTGTTGGTGTGGTGTATCATGTTGATTGATTTGCAGATGTTGAAGCATCCCTGTGTCCCTGGTATGAATCCCACTTGATCGTGACATATGAGACTTTTGATGTATTGCTGAATTCGAGTTGCCAAAATTTTGTTGAGAATTTTTGCATCTATATTCATCAGCAATATTGGCCTGTAGTTCTCCTTTTTTCTGCTTCTTTTTCCTTGTCAGGCTTTGGTATCAGAGTGATGTTGGCCTCGTAGAATGTGTTAGGAAGTATTCCATCCTCCCTAATTTTTTGGAATAGCTTGAAAAGGATAAGTATTAAATCTTCTCTGAAAGTTTGGTAGAATTCCCCAACAAAGCCATCTGGTCCTGGGGTTTTATTCTTTGGGATGCTTTTGATTGCTATTTCAATCTCTTTCCTTGTGATTGGTCTGTTCAGATGGTCTGTTTCTTCTTGACTCAGCTTTGGGAGGTTGTAAGAGTCTAAGAATTTATCCATTTCCTCTAGGTTATCCATTTTGTTGGCATACAGTTTTTTGTAGTATTCTCTTAGAATCTGTTGTATTTCTCTTCAGTCTGTTGTTATTTCTCCACTTTCATTTCTGATTTTGTTTATCTGAGCTTTCTCTCTTTTTTTTCTTTAAGTCTGGCTAGGGGCTTGTCAATTTTATTTATCTTCTCAAAGAACCACCTCTTTGTTTCATTGATCTTTACTGCTGCCTTTTTGTTTCAATAGCATTCATTTCTGCTCTGATTTTTATTATTTCTCTCCTTCTGCTGAATTTGGGCTTTGTGCTTCTTTTTCTGATCTAGTTAGTTGTAATTTGAGATTACCTATTTGGGATTTTTCTTGTTTCTTAAGGTGAGCCTGTATTGCGATGAATTGCCCTCTTAGTACAGCTTTTACCACATCCCATATGAGTTGGTATGGCATGTTATCATTTTCATTTGTCTCCAGATATTTTTTGATTTCTTGTTTGATTTCATGCAAATCATGCAATGATCCATTGCTTGTTCAGTAGCATATTTGTCAGTCTCTACATCTTTGTCTCTTTCTCAGCTTTTTTCATGTAATTAATTTGTAGCTTTACAGATTATGATTAGAGAAGATGCTTGTTATTACTTCAATTTTTTTAAATTTATAGATGCTTGCCTTGTTTCCCAACATGTGGTCTAACCTTGAGAATGTTCTCTGTGCACTTGAGAAGAATGTGTATTCTGCTGTTTTTGAATGGAGTTTTCTATATATGTCTATTAAATCCACCTGTTTTAGATTTTTGTTTAATTCCACTTTTTCCTTGTTGGTTTTCTGTGTGGATGATGTGTCCAATGATGTGAGTGGGGTGTTGAGGTCCCCTACTATTATTGTGGTATTTTTAATATCTTCTTTTAAGTTTGTTAATAGTTGCTTTATGAACTTTGGTGCTCCTTTCACCTTGATGTAGTGTCCCTTTGACCATTTTATATTGCCTCTCTTTGTCTCTCTTTACCTGCCTTATGTTGAAATCTACTTTGTCTGATTACGTATTGTGACACCTGCTTTCTTTGTTTGCCATTAGCTTGGTATCGTCTTGCACTCCTTCACTCTGAGCCTGTGTTTGTCATTGGAGCTGAGATGTGTTTCCTGGAGGCAACAAATTGTTGGATCTTGTTCTTTAATTCACCTTGCCACTCTGTGTCTTCTTATTGGAGAGTTCAGTCCGTTTACTTTGAGGGTGATTATTGATGTATGAGGGCTTAATGCTGTCATTATATCACTCTTTTTCTGGCTTTCCTGCATTTCCTTTGTTTCTCGTCCTGTGTGTTTTGGTCTACCCTTTGAATTAGGCAGTTTTTTATTCCGTGTTTCGTTTTTTCCTTATTTGTTTTTTTTGTCTCTTTTTTGCTTTTTAGTTTAGTGGCTACCCTGAAGTTTGTATTCAAAATCTCGTGTATAACATAGTCCATTTTCTCATGGCGTCTTATTTCCTTAGTGTAAAGTGATTCACTCCCTTTCCTCCTTCCCATCTCAGTTATTTTTCGCAAATATTATTCCAACTTGTGTTGTGAATTTGTGAAACATATTTCTTTTAATATGCTGAAAAATTGGCTACCTTTAGTATATCTACTCACTTCAGCTCTTACTCATTGAGTTCAGTGCTTACTCATAATATGTAGTTAGTTACCAAACTTGTTTATTCAAGTTGTCTTAATTATTTTAATTCATAATTTACGTATTAATTAAATCAGTGAAGTAGGTGTGCAAAGAGAGTCATTGTTTCTTTGAAAACTACAGCAAGATTTTGGAAAGCTTCGATAAAGGTGAACTATCGAAGTTTTGCTGTAAAATGAGGAGTGGATAGGACAATGGTGAAAGATTGGAGAAAATGTTATTAAACTTGAGGAGGATTCTGCCCTTAGATTGTTTAATAGGTGTCTCTAAATTCTCACTGCATTTTAAAGAAACCAAAACTGGACATTGTCACTGAGATATCACACTTGTGATCCTTGTAAGAAATGTACATGGGGCCAGGCTCATGGCATAGTGGTTAAGTTTGGCTCACTTTGCTTCGGCAGTCCATGTTTGTGGGTTTATGTTCTGGGTGCAGACATACACCACTCATCAGCCATGCTGTGGTCGCATCCCACCTATAAAGTGGAGGAAGATTGGCACAGCTGTTAGCTCAGGGCTAATCTTCCTCAAGCAGAAAAAAAAAAGAGGAAGATTGGCAACACATGTTAGTTAAGGGCTAATTTTCCTTAGCAAGAAAAAAATGTACACAAAAAGCCAATTTTAGGTGGTGGCGGTGGCGGCAGCTCTGGAGGCCGCAGTCCTGGTCGTGGCTTCGGCCCCAGCCCCACCATGGTGACGCTCGCTGAGCTGCTGGTGCTCCTGGCTGCTCTCCTGGCCACGGCCTCTGGCTACTTCGTCAGCATTGACACACATGCCGAGGAGTGCTTCTTCAAGCGGGTCACCTCGGGCCCCAAGATGGGCCTCATCTTCGAGGTGGCTGAGGGTGGCTTCCTGGACATCGATGTGGAGATTACAGGGCCTGACAATAAAGGAATTTATAAAGGAGACTGGGAGTCTAGTGGGAAATACACCTTTGCTGCTCACATGGACGGAACATATAAGTTTTGTTTTAGTAATAGGATGTCCACCATGACTCCAAAGATAGTGATGTTCTCCATTGATATTGGGGAGGTCCCGCAAGGACAAGACATGGAAACAGAAGCTCACCAGAACAAGCTAGAAGAAATGATTATTGAGCTAGCAGTGGCGATGACAGCTGTAAAGCATGAACAGGAGTACATGGATGTTCGAGAGCGAATACACAGAGCAATCAACGACAACACGAACAGCAGAGTGGTCCTCTGGTCCTTCTTCGAAGCCCTGGTTCTCATTGCCATGATGTTGGTGCAGATCTACTACCTGAAGAGGTTCTTTGAAGTCCGCATGGTGGTTTAAAAGCCTCTTTGTGATGCTTTCAAACTCATAATTAACTCACTGTTTACCAGACATCTTGGTCATAATAATGTCATGAGTTTCTACATTTTTATTTTCTGAACTGTACATTCACAGCTTATGTTTCTTTGTGATTAATAGCTATTGGGAGAAAACCCTTTTTAGGAAAGTTATAGTGAAAATTTGACGTTTGATTGGCATAATTTCTTACATGAATTCTGCCTCCAGTGTACAGGCCCTTCTGGAACTCAAACACTGTAAGTGAAATATAGGTATATAGTCCTTATTATATCTTCCTTTTCTTTTGTTTTTGTAATAAGAGGCAGTTTGTTCAGGATAGTACTTTACCAATAGTACTTTACTAAAATAATTGCATCCTTTGGACCCTTATTAAGTCATTAAAAATTCATTTTGTTGAGTCCTTATGAGAAACAACAGTCTGAATCTTGATTTTCTCCCCAGCCTGATGGCAGAGCTCTGTGACTTTGGAGTATGCTACCAGATTGGTACTTTTATATGTCATTTTTGCTTTGAGGATAAGACTTAACCCAACAACATTTTTCCCCGTAAATTTTTACTTTGAACCTTTGGACTCAATCACCTCCACTTAAATTGATGACACGAGCAGCTAATAACTGTTTTGGGTTTCTGCCTAACCTTGTAAAAAGTTTATTAAAGCCAGTTCTCTGGGTGTTTCAGCAAATGGTAGCTCTTTTCCTTTCTGTGCTGGCACGTTGCTTTCTCTGCTCTTGGCACGTAGGAGCTATGCATTCACACAATTGGGAAAATCTGAATTTCTGATGCCAAAGGGTTAAAGCCTCTTGGATTTGATTGCAGTGATATACAGCCACTATTTTATTTTTGATCAGTGGCATTTTGGCCACTAAGGTTTAATTAGGGTACTGAACATCACTGTCCGTACTAGGGTTTTTGTTTTTCGGCACATGTGAATTGTGTTTTGTATAAAACAAAATGACTTTTTCTTGGTCTCTGATGATGGGTTTAAAATTAAAAGAGCATCTGGTTTTGGTGTAGGGATGATCCAGGATTATGTTGTGACTGGTGTATATTAGTTACTTGGACATTTCTTTTGGATCTTTGCAAGGGGAAAACTACAAGTAACGAGTTTTATATAATTAATTTAAATTTTTACAGGTTTTCATGTTCAGGATAAACAATTTTTCAACCTTAGGTGAAAATACTTGGCAACAGTTTAAGGTCACTGTTACCTTAGGACAACTGTTGCATGCCAATGTGTGTGTGCGTGTGAAAACACTTCAAAATTGAATTAACAGATGTAAATTTAAAATTGGTTGTGTATCTAATTTGCCCCAGGTTCAGTAAATAAACAATTCTTTTTAAAAACAAAAACAAAAAAAAAAAAGAAAAAGCCGATTTTAGTAGTGTCTGTATCAGTAGATTGGTAAATTAATGCACATTTCTGTTATTAAAAAATGTTTTAAATGAAAATAAGTTTGATATATATGCATACTTTTTAAGGTTACCCATTTAACTGAAATTTTCTTTTAAACTGAACTCAGATTTTCTATATTATCCTGGTTTCCATATAATATGTTATAGTATGTTAATGAAGTATTAGACCAAGATAAGTTTATGAATATATTTGCCTTAAATTGCTGTAATAGTATGTTACTCTGGAAATGTGGATACAGACACACCCACACACAGTTTACTTAAAATTTAAATATATTAATTAAATATTTAATGTTTTAACTTACATATTTGATTTATTAATGCAGTCATTTTCTCCATAGGAGTTCGCCTGGCACAGGGGCTGCACCCCGTCTGGCTCCTACAGGTGTCAGTTGGGCTGACAAGGTAAAGGCTCATCATACAGGCTCTACTGCTTCTTTAGATGTAGCGCCTGCCCAATCTTGCCCACCAATGCCAGTGCAGAAGACTTCCCGCAAAAATGGCAAGTGACTTTGAATCAACTCTTTTATGTAGTAGACAGGTGGATGTATGTGGAGATATTTATTTTATTTGCAATTGGTGCTAACTTTATATGTTTGTCTTTATTCATCATTTAAGTGATACTAATTTACCTTAGTTAAAATAATAAAATAATCTTTAAAATTGTACAAAAGCTGTGGAGCTCATTTTAGTCTCAAGTTTGCTCTCTGTAAACTTTAAGGAGAATGATTTCATTTGTCAGTTCATTTATAAGATCCTTTATAACCCTTTTGACTTAAAGTAGAAAAAAATAGGCTAGTCCATCCTCTAGGCAGTATACAGTTTTAAGTAGCATGTCACTACTTCATTTCATTAATATTGGGATATTATTTTGGTACTAAAATAATATTCTTTGTTTATCTTTGCTCACACATCTGTTTTCTTTACCATCAGAATAATTAAGAGGAACAAATAAATAGAATGGCTATTATTCTGAGGCCCCACCTGGAATGTATCCCTTAAGAATTTCCTTCATAAAATGTTTTCATATAGAAATTTAGAGTGGATTTTTTATACATCTATAGAGGCTTGGATTTTAGGATGATAGTAATAATAAATTTGTGTTATGAGTTAAGGAACAACTTAAGAATACTACTTCCTTCTTTCTTCAATGAAAGGTCCCTTTGAAGTTTTTTGGTTCAGAAAAAAATGTTTTATTGGACATAACAAAGGTATTGCCAACTTCACGTTATGGATTTTTTTTCCCTCTTGGTCTTAGTAAGTTGCATTGGCTTATTTCAAGTAATATTCCTTACTTTTACCCAGTAAGTTGCCCTTGGTTTCTCTATACAGACTGAGTAGTAGAAAATTGAGAATAGGCATTTTCTCTTAGGAAAAGGTAGGAAAATGTGGAATCATAAAGCTTAGTTTCTGTATCTTGAAAGGGTCTGAGAAATGTATTAAAAATCAAAATGGCAAAAAATTTAAAGGAGTCATAGTGTTAGCACATATCATGGTTTTGTTTGAAGCACTACTGTCAGGTTATTCATGAGTGTGACCCATTTGATTAAGATGAAATAATAGATCTTGATTATAACTAGGCTTAAAAATACCCTTGTTAATATATCAGGAAATTTTATTTTTGACCACTTTGGTCTTCAGTTTTGAGGTTTTGATGCACAGTGAATTATGGTATATATTTTAAGTAATTTATAGTAAAAGTAGCTATAGTACTGAAGCTTGTAATGATTCTATATTCTAATTCTATAATTTTGATTCTAATTAAATGCCATAAAAAGTGGTTTTTGTTAAAGTTAGCAGATTCAGCACATGCATTTACTTTGCCCTTTCCCCAAACTCAACTAAAATGATATAAAAGGGTTTAAAAATAGGATTTAAGGAAGAAGAGACAGGAAAAGAGATAATGTGAACAAAGTTTTGGAAGTTGTAAAGCAGAAAGACTAGTGGTGACATTTGATTGAGCTAGCTGGATTCTAAGCTCAGAGAATGGGCAAAATTGTAAAGTAATGCAATTTGCTCCACACAACTCCCCAAAGGGTCAGATATTGATGGGAGCAGGTATCTCTGAAAGTGAGGGTAAAGGGTAGGGCTTATATGTTAACAGCATCCCGAATTCTCCCCAGCTCCCCTCAACTCCAAATAACAGAATGACTGTTTCCCTCACCCCGGCGGACTATGGGAGGTTTATTCTCTAGAGAAGGTAAAAAGATGGTATCTGACCTTGAGGGATACTAGGCACATTGGAAGATGGGAGTATTTTATTGAAAGCACGGAGATTAAATGAAAGACTGTCTATAAAGATGAGATGCCTCATCCTCACTTCCACTTCAAGCCCTGCTCTCTTACTGAACTGCCAGATTTCCAGGTCAAGAGAACCCACACCTACGGAAAATATCCAGATTTGATATAGATCATGAGATATTGGTCTTTGAGGCTGATACTGTAATTGGATGATTGTCTGATGGCCTTGAGAGACTTTGGCAATCTGAAGCCAGATTGCAGACTGGGGTAGATTGTATGCAAAGATGGGTGCCAACTATGGTTTTATATATTCATTTATATAAATGAATTCCTTTTTTAAAAAAAATGTTTATTTTTTTAAGAAACTATTTCTTCCATAATATTATTAATAATTCAATCTATCCTTTTATTCATTTTTTGGAAATTTTTAAAATTCCTCCCATCCTTGGGCATGTATGCCATTCTCACCATCAAGTGGTAGAGTCTGTTTCTCCTCTCTTTGAATCTTTGGTTGGACCTGTGACTTGATGTGATCAATAGAATGTTACAAGAGTGATGTTCAGTAAGTTCCCAGCCTAGCCCATAATAGGCCTTGAAGCTTCCATTTTCTCCTTGTTGGAAGCCAGCTGCCATGTAAAGAAGCCCAGGATAGGCCACAGACCTTGTGAAGAGAAAGGGCCACAAGAAGGAGAACCTAGCTGTCTCAGCCAACAGTGCCAAGGCTCAAGCATGTGGTGAAGCCATCAGGAACATTCTGCTGACACCCTAGCTGACACCATGTGGAGATGCCATGAGCCCCATCACTGAGCACTCCTCAGATTCCTGACTCAAATAATTGCATGGAAATAACATGGTTAGTGTTTTAAGATGCTAAGTTTTGGCTTGTTATATAAAAATAGATAATAAGAATATCCACTATTTGAATAACATGGGTTATAGAAAGAGGGAGAAAGGAAAGGAGGAAATCACAGAAGAGATAATTAAAGGAAATTTCCTTTAACAGAAGGATATAAGTTTGTAGACAGAAAGGGCTCATTAATGTTTAATTAATGGATGAAAATAGAGTTGACACCAAAACATGGTGTGAAAGTTGTGAATAGTTCAGATGAGGAGAGGCTCTAAATAATTAGAGAAAATAATCAGTTTATATACAAATGACCAAGTATTAGAATGACATCTGCTTTTGCCAGACTATCACTAGAGGCCACAATAAAATTGAGCAATGTCTTCAAAATTCTAAAGGAAAATAATTTTTAATCTAAAATTCTATTTCCCAAAAAAATAAAAAAATTCTGTCTAGCCAAATTATCCACTAAATGTGAGAGTAGATTAAAGATATTTTCAAATATGCAAGATCTCAAAAAGTTTTTTACCTTCTTGGACTCAGTCACTACTGGAGAGGACCAGCATGGAAGAGAGGCAAAGGTAATAATTCTATGGTGGTGTTTCCAGGATGATAGCTGTGTAATGGGTCTAGAGAGCAACCAATCCAGACTTTTTGGTCACAGTGCTCTGGAAGAGAGGAATCCAGGAAGATGAATGAAATTCTTAAAACATCTATTGTGTTTACTCTTATTAAGAAGAGATTTAAAATTTAGGAAAGTTAATTCTAAGTATAGTAAAATATAGCCAATTCTAGTGGTCTAGTGGTTAAGATTTGGCACTCTCACCGCTGTAGTCTGGGTTCATTTCCTGGTCAGGGAATGACACCACCCATATGTGACTTGTCACACTGTGGCAGCTGCATGTTGCTGTGATGCTGAAAGCTATGCAACTGGTATTTCAAATACCAGCAGGGTCACCCATGGTAGACGGGTTTTAGCTGAGCTTCCAGACTAAGACAGACTAGGAATAAGGACCTTTCCACCCACTTCTGAAAAACTTCGCCATGAAAACCCTATGGGTAGCAGCACAGCATTGTCTGATACAGTGCCAGAAGGTGAGTGATGGTGCAAAAAGATCAGCTGGGGTTCCGCTGTGCTGTGCACAGGGTTTCTGGGAGTCGAAATTGACTCAATGACGCTAACAATAACAGTGGAAAATATTGAGGCTAAATCATGGAGAGAAAAGTGATGGAAAAATGCAGGGAAGGGTATAAGAGGCACATCTGTAAATGGAGTCTGTGAAGTGGTGGAGTGAATGGTGCAAAAGCAACATTTGAAGAGATAATCACTGAGAATTTCCCCAAACTGTCAAAAGGCATCGAGTCTCATATTCAAGAAGCACTATAAACTCCAAGCAGGAAATATACAAAATAAATCTCATTTAGCTGCAATATAATAAAAATACTAAAAATCAAAGAAAGAAAATCCTTACAAGTACAGGAATACCTTGTATTCTTGCGCTTTGTAGATACTGCATTCTTTACAAGACCCTTCACCAGCAAAAAGATTGTGACTCACTGAAGACTCAGATGATGGTTAGCATTTTTTTTAGCAATAAAGTATTTTTTAGTTAAGGTATGTATATTGTTTTTTTGGGCGTAATGCTATTGCATACTTAGTAGACTACAGCATAGTGTAAACATAACTTTTAAATGTATTGCGAAACTAAAAATTCATGTGACTTGCTTTATTGTAGTGTTCTCTTTTTTGTGGTGGTCTGGAACCAAAACCACAATATCTCTGAAGTATGCTTGTAGTCAGAGCTAAAAAAAAAAAGACTATTTTCAAAGGAGCAAGAGTAAGCTGATCGTTGATGGAAGCCATATGACAGTGGAATGACATCTTTAAGGTGCTGAAAGAAAATAACTGTCAAGGTAGAATTCTATATCCAGCAGAAATGTCCTTCAAAAGCAAAGGTGAAATAAAGACCATTCCAGACAAAAATTGAGAGAATTTGCAGTCAGCAGACCTACACTAAAAGAAATACTGCAGAGTTTTTCAGGTGGAAGGAAAATGATCCCAGATGGAAAGCCAGAAATACATGAAGGAATGAAGAACACCAGAAGGAGTAAAGATATGCATAACATTAAATGTCTTTTGACCGTGAAACATAATGTCTTGTAGAGCTTTCGATATATGTAGAATGAAAATTTGTAACAGTAGTCTAAAAGACAGGAGAGGAATAAGAGGAGTTTCTATTTCCTAGGGTCCTGGCATTGTCTGGGAAGTTACAAAAGTAGTAGACGTTTGTATTTGTATTAGACGTTTAAGTCAATGATTTATGTTATAAACTGAAGAAAACCACAAGGATGAGTAAAAGAATGTTCAACTAATAACCTTTTCAATTAATGCAAAAGAAACCAAGACAGGAGAGAAAAGAAACATAAAATATATGAGACAAATGAGAAACAAACTATAAGATGGTAGAAGTAAATGCAGATATATCAATTCCTACATTAAATGTAATTAGTCTGAATATTAAAATTTAAAAACAAAGATTATAAGACTGCATTAAAAATAAAGCCCAACTATGTTCTGCTTACAAGAGATACACCTTCAATATGAAGACATAGAAAAATCAAAAGAAAATATGGGAAAAGATGTACTATGCATTTCTATTCAAATCAAAGCAGGTGTTGCTCTAATACCAGGCAAAAAAGACAAAGTAGCCAAGAAACATTTTAAAGAGAGATCTGTTCGTTATTAATGGATCACTTCAAGAGAGAGGTAAAGTAATTCTAAGTGTATATGTATGTAACAAGTGTTGTGTCTAACAAGTAATGTTTATTCTTGCCCATTCTTTTTTCTTTGGATGCTTCAATCTGGAAACTGTTTCCTGATATGTATTCTAGTCCACTACTTCTCTGTTCTGTATGTCTGATGTATATTTTCTTGAGTATGTTAATAATGGCTATTTGAAAAAGTCCATGTCTGAAAAGTAAAATATCTGAACTACCTGTGGGTTTGTTACTTTAAAAACATTTTTGAGGGATTTTCAGTTATTTGACCCTGTTTTTTTTAGTGTGCCTCATAATTAATTGAGTGTTTAACGTGGTGTATTAAAAAAATTATAGAGGCTCCTTCTACAAATATATATATTTTTTTCCTGGCAAGAAGATAGAGAACAGGCAGATCACCTTAATCCAGTCAGGGTTTGGTTTGAGGTTTTATTAAAGGTGATGTGTTTCAGTTTTGTCCTTATTCGTTTTGGGTTCTCCACTGAAAACCTAGGGTGTTTGCCAAGGCCACTACATTCCTGAATTCCTACTTTTGTTTCCTCAGGACTGTACAGTTACTAAAATGTCTGCTTAGCTCATTAGCGTCTCAGCTGCTGCTTTCTGCAGGGTGTCTTGGAGTCTTGCCCTGTGTATGCAAAGCTTAGCAGTTGTCAGACTTTTTAAGGGAAGATTGAATGCAGATTTTTTGGCTCACTTACCTGCAGTTACTCCAAGATCTTTGCTCCTGAAGTCCCAGTTGCTTTAGACTCATTGAACTCCAGTATCTGTCTCAGCTAGACAGGATTACTGGTTTCTGCTAGGACTCACTTACCCTGGACTGTGAATTGCAAATGTCTTCAGAGGAAATTCTAGGGTGAATGTTGATCTCATGTTGTCCTTCCCTTTTCTTGGGAATTGTAGTTCTTCAATTCTTGCTTATATTGGTTGCTTTCCAGTGCCTTTAAACAGTTCATTTATAGAGTTTGTCTAGCTCTTATAGTTGTTTTTGGCAGAAAGAGGGTTAATTTTGATACAGGCTACTTGGTCATGGCAATAACTGCCAGTCCGAATATATATTCAAGCATACATGAAAGATTTAACAGAACTGACACATACTGAGCCATTCAACAAGTTTCAACAAATTTCAGATGATTGAACATATTCTGTCTCTCTGAACACAGTGGAGTTGTTAGAAATCAAATGCAAAAAGATAGCCATACAATACTCAGATTTTTGGAGTTTCAGAATATGTTTCTGAATAATCCATGAGTCAGAGAAGAAATCACAATAACAATTAGAAAATGTGAATTGAATGAAAATGAACATTTAAAATCTTACAGGATTAAGGTAAAGCTATGCTTTGAGGAAAATTTCTAGTCTCAATTGCACATATTAGAAAAGAAGAAAACCTAAAATCCACACTATTTGTCCATCTCAAGAAGTTAGAAATGAACAAGTTAAACCCAAGGGATGTAGAAGGAAAGAAAAGATATACATGAGAATAGAGAAAATCAACAAAGCCAAAAGGTGGTTTTACAAATAGACTAATAAATTGAACAGACTTGTAGTAATACTGATTACGAAAAAGAAGAGACAGGGCATAACATCAGAAATGGAATAGGGGTGTTGGTAGAGAGCCCACAGATATTAGAAAGATAATAGGAAGATATTATGAACGATATTGTACACTAAATTTAGAAACTAAGAAACTGACAGATTCCTTGAAAAACACAATGTAACAAAGCTTGCATAGCAAGAATTTAAAAAACTTGAAGTAACTTGTAAATATTTAAACATATGGGAGGCCAGCCCTGTGGCGGAGTGGTTAAAATTCTTTGCACTCTGCTTTGGCGACCCGGGTGTGCAGACTCGGATCCCAGATGTAGACCTACTCCACTTATCAGCCATGCTGTGGAGGCATCCCATGTACAGAGTAGAGGAAGAGTGGCAAAGATGTTAGCTTAGGGCTAATCTTTCTCAAGCAAAAAGAAGAGGGCTGGCAATGGATGTTAGTTCAGGGCGAATCTTCCTCACCAAAAGAAATGTGAGTCTATAATTAAACATTTTTTCACACAGAAAATTCCAGGTTAATGTGGTTTGCCTGTGAATTTTTCTGAACATTTAAGGTAAAAATAAAATCAGTCTTAGAGAAACTCTTCCTGAGAATTAAAAAGTGGAGCTCGTTTTATGAAGCTGATATAACCTTAAAATCAAAACCTAACAAGGATATTATAATAGAACATTTTCTCTTGAACATTGATGGTAAAGATCCTAAACAAAATATTAGTGAATTAAATACAGAGATAAATAAAAATGATAACAAATCACACCTGGGTTGGGATTATTTCAGAGCTTTTCATTATTGGTTTTATTTTAGTGCTGTTTCATTAATGACATTTGTAAAATTTAAAAAACTTTATAAGTTCTGGAATGTAAAAACTGTGATATGAAATGGAATTTTGAGTTTTGTGCACTTCTAAGATTATTCTAAGTATTCAGAAGCTCTGTGACAGTTTAATAGCATGATTTGCTGTTCACAAAAAACTTTCTTCGTTATGGGAATAATTTTTCAATATATTTTTTGCCGAAGATTCATTAAAAATGTAATTTGTCCGTAACTAATTTCTTAGTGTCCAAGAGACCCATGTTATAGTTTCTATTGGATATACTCCTCTTGACTTGCTTCTGCTATTTCAATTTTTTTTTTAATTACATGATAGTATTTGTGTTGGCCATCTTAAGATTGGTTAATGGATTAGGTCCAAGTTTTAAACAATATTTCTTTCTATAGGAAAGCTTTCACAGAGGGATGTTTTTCTTTCCTTTTAAAAGTAAAGTTATTAATCATAGTACTCCTGAGAGTAAGCCAGTCAAATTAACTGAAAACTAAAATCTTTTGTTAAACTTAATTTCATAATTTAGTTGTTTTTTTCTTTTGGTATGTGTGGTTTTATAAAGTTGATTTTGTAATTTTTCTTTTTATTTATATATATATTAAAGGATAAAGCAATAATGTATAATATTATTATGTACTGAATGTTTAAAAAGTTTTAAACATGGGTGAAAATTGAACACAGACTGGATAGTATATTATTTAAGGTCTTATTATTAATTTTGTTGGTTGCCACAATGATATTGTTACATTAAAAAACATCCCTGTCTCTTAAAGACACACTGAATATTTACAGGAGAAGTGATATGATGTCTAGGATTTGCTTTAAAATATTTCAGAGAAAAAAACAGAGAAGAAGAAATAGATGAAATAAGAGAGACAGAATAATTGATAATTATTGAAGCTGGATGATTGGAATATGGGGTTCATAATACTGTTTTCTCTATATTGTGTATTTGAACATCTTCATAATAAAAAGTTAAAAGAAAATACAAAATGAACTTAAACATACTTTCCCCTGAGAGATTTCAAAGTCCATATCTGTGAAGTAAAAGATTATAGGTTCTGTCAAATCTTTATTTTAAAATATAATACACAATATATTAACATAGTCAGTGTTTTTTAAAAAATAGGATAATGAGTTACCAGTTATAAGAATGAGCATTTTGTAAGTATTTTTTTTCCCCTTGAAATCAAATTCATTCCTTTTAGTGCATCATGTGATGATATGGTCTGTGATACTCAGACAAAATGTCGTTTTCACAGTAATGTAGATTTTCAGTTTTTCAGAAATCAGCTTCTGAAATCAGCTTACTTTTTCCTATTAATTTTTTATACCAACTTTGTTGAGATACAATTTATATAGCGTAAAATTCACTCATTTAAAGTATACAATTCATCTATTTTTAGTATATTCACAGATATGTACAGCTATAACCACAATTATAGAACATTTTCAACACCTCAAAAAGAAATCTCTTGGCAATGATTCTTTGGATTTGACACCAAAAACAAAGGCAACAAAAGCAAAAATAAGAGAAACTAAAAAGCTTCTGCACAGCAAAGGAAACCACCAACACAATGAAAAGGTAACCTACAGAATGTGAGAAAATAATTGTAAATCATATATTTCATTAGGGGTTAATACCAAAATATATAAACAACTCATTCAACTCAATAGCAAAAAACAATCCAATTAAAAAATGGGCAAAGGAACTAAATACACATTTTTCCAAAGAAGATATCCAGATGGCCCACAGGTAGATGAAAAGGTGCTCAACATCACTAATCATCAGGGAAATGCAGATCAAAACTACAATGAGATATCACCTCATACCTATTAGAATGGTTGTCATCGGAAAGACAAGATAACTAGTGTTGGTGAGGATGTAGGGAAAAGACAATCCTTGTGTACCATTGCTGGGAATGTAAATTGGTACAGCGACTATGGAAAACAGTGTGACTATTTCTCAAAAAATTAAAATATAACTGCCATATGATCCAGCAATCCTACCTCTGGGTATATATCCAAAGGAAAGAAAATCTCTATCTCAAAGAGATAGCTGCTCTGCTGTGTTCATTGCTGCACTATTTACAATAGCCAAGACATTGGAACAACCTAACCTAAGTATCTGTCAACAGATGAATGGATAAAGAAAATGTGTGTGTATATATGTGTGTATACACCCCCCCCCATACAATGGTATATTATTCAACCATAAAAAAGGAAATCCTGCCATTTATGACAACATAGCTGGACCTTGAGGGCATTATGCTAAGTGAAATAAGTCAGACAGAGAAAGAAAAGTACCATATGGTCTCACTTATGTGTCTAATCCTAAGGAAAAAAACGAACTCAGAGAATAGATTAGTTGTTGCTGGAGGTATGGGTTTAGGGTTTGGGAGAAATGGGTGAAGGTGGTTAAAGGTACAAACTCGCATTTATAAGATAAATAAGTTCTGCAGATATAATGTATGGCACAGTGACTTTAGTTAATAACGTTTTATGTGTTTGAAAGTTGCTAAGAGAGTAGGTCTTAAAAGTTCTTATCACAAGAAAAAAATTTATAACTATGTGAGGTAGTGGATGTTACCTAACCTTACTCTGATAATCATTTTGCTGTATATACATATATCAAACATTATGTTGTACACCTTAAACTGATAGTGGTATATGTCAATAATTTGCCAATAAAATTGGAAAGAAAAAAAAGAAATCTTATACCCTTTACTTAACACCCCTCTAGCCTCTCTTTCCTCCCCATCCCTTGTTAGTATGTAGTGTTATCACTATATTTTATTTTAACCATTCTGATAGGTATATAGTGATATCTCATTGTGGTTTTAATTTGCATTTCTGTAATGGCTAAATGATGTTAAACATCTTTTATGTGCTTATTTGTCATTTGTATATATTCTTCAGTGTAATGTTTGTTGATGTCTTTTGCCCATTTTCTACTTGAATTGTTCGTAAATTACTGTTGAGTTTTGAGAGTTCTCTGCATACTCTAGACACTAGTCCTTTGTTGGATATTTTCTACCAGTCTGTTGTTTGTCTTTTCGTTCTCTTCAGAGAGTCTTTTGCAGTGGAAAACTTTTCAATTTAGGTAAGGTCCATGAAGTCTTCTCTTTATGGATCATACTTTTGGTGTCAAGTCTAAGAACTCATTGCCTAGCCATAGGTTCTTTCTAGCCATAGAAAGATTTTTTTCTTTTCCTAAAAGTTTTTTATAGTTTTACATCTTACATTTAAATCTGTGATCCACTTTGAGTTAATTTTTGGGTAAAGTGTGAGTTTTAGATAGAGGTTCACTTTTTTTGCCTAGGGATGTCCAGTTGCCCCACCACCATTTGTTGGAAATTCTCTCTTGAAATTTTGTCGAAAATTAGTTGGGCATGTTTGTATTGGTCTATTTCTGGATTTTGTATTCTATTTCACTGATCTGTATGTCTGTTGCTCCACTACATTGTCTGGATTACTCTTGCTCTATGGTGAGGCTTAACATTGGGTACAGTGACTGCTTCCACTTAATTCTTCTCTTTAAAAATTGTATTGAGCTATTTTAGGTCATGTATCTTTCTATATGAATTTTAGAATAAGCTTGTCTGTGTCTAAAAAGTGTTGCTGGGATGTTGATAGAAATTACATTACAAGTGTTGATCGAGAATTAGCAACTTTACTATGCTGAATTTTCCAATCTATGAACATGGTATCTCTCTCCATTTATTTAGGTCTTCTGCTGTTTCTTTCATCAGCCAGTTTTATTTTCAGGATGCACGTTCTGTGCCTCTTTTGTTAGACTTATTACTAAATATTTCATTTTCTTTAGTGCAATTGTAAATTGTTTTTAATTTCAGTTTCCACATGTTTACTGTTAGTATATAGAAATGCAATGGATTATTGCATTCATGTTGTATCCTGCAACTTTACTGAATTCATGTAATAATTCTTGGAGTATTAATGTATATCTCTTGGGATTTTCTACATAATTAATCATGTCATCTGAAAATTTTATTTCTTCCTTTCCTGTCTGTATATATATATTTTTCTGTGCCTTTTTGCACTATCTAGAACTTCCAGTAACATGTTGAAGAAGCATGATGAGAGAAGACATCCTTTCCTTTTTTCAGATCTTGGGAGAAATTATTCCGTTTTATGCCATTAAGTATGTGTTAGCTGTAGGTTTTTTGTGGTTGGTTTTTACCAAGTTGAGTAAGTTCTCGTTATAGTTTAATGAGAATTTTTTTCATGAGTGGATGTTGGATTTTGTGAAAGACTTTTCTGTATCAGTTAATCTGATCGTATGATTTTTCCCTTTTAGGCTGTTGACAACGGTGGATTACATTTATTGATTTTTGAATATTGGACCAGGTTTGCATAGCTGAAATTAATTCCACTTGGTCATGGTTTATAATTCTTTTTATACATTGTTGGATTTGATATGCTGATAATTCATTGAAGGTTTTTGCATCTGTGTTTATGAGAAATATTGGTATTTAGTGTTAACACACTGTCTTTGTGTGTTTTTGTATCAGGGTAGCACTAGCCTTATAACTTGGGAAGTGTTCCCTCCCCTTTTATTTTCTGGAATGGTTTGTGTAAAATTGGTGTTCATTCTTTTAAAAATGTTAAGTAGAATTTGCCAGGGAAACCGTTTTGGCCTGGAGATTCCGTTTTTGGGGAGCTTTTAAAGTACACATTCAGTATCTTTAATAGTTATAAGACTATTTAGATAGTTTATTTCATCTTGGTTGAGTTTTGGTAGTTTGTGGTTTTTGCAGGATTGATCCATTTATTCTGTGTTGTTGAATTTATTGAGCATAGTTTCATGGTATTCCCTTCTCATACTTTTAATGGCTGCAAGGTCAGTACTACTGTGTCCCTGTTTCATGCCTGATGTGATTTGTGTCTTCTCTCTTTTTATCTTTGTTGGTTTTGCTTGGAGGTCTAACAAGTTTGATTTTTAAGAAGAACTGGGTTTTTATTTCATTGATTTTCCTGTTTTCAATTTCATTGACTTCTGCTGTTGTCTTTATTATTTCCTTCCTTTTGCTTCCTTTGGGTTTATTTTCCTCTTCTTTTTCTGGTTTCTTGAGGTGGGAACTGAGATGATTGGTTTGAGACTTTTTCTGATGTAAACATTTAGAGCTATAAATTTCCCTCATAGTACTGCTTTAACTTCATCCCATATATTTTGATATGTTGTATTTTCATTTTCATTTATTTCTGTGTATTTAAAAAATATTTTTGGAGACTTCCTCTGTGACCCATGGACTGTTTAGAAGTGTATTGTTTCATTTATAAGTGGTTGGAGATTTTCTTGTTGTCTGTTATTTGTTTCTTATTTGATTCTGTCATGATCAGAGAGCATACTTTGTATGATTTCAGTTATTTTATATTTTTAAAAGTTTATTTTATTGCCTAGGATATGGTCTGTCATGCTGAATGTTATGTAAGCATTTGAAAAAGAATATTTTATTGTTGTTGAATAGGCTGTTCTAAATATGCTATTATATCCTGTAGGTTGACTCTAATGTTCAAGTCTTCTGTATCCTTGCTGATTGTTCTGTCTAGTAGTTCTGTCAGATTTAGAAGTCCTCAGCTATAATTGTGTATTCTTCTCTTTTTCCTTTCAGCTATATCAGTTTTTTTCTCTGTGTATCGAGTCTCTTTTGTTTGGTTTGTATATACATAGGAATGTACATCTTCACTGTGGAATGGTTTTATCATTATATAATGTATCTTGTCTTTAGTGATTTTCTTTCCTCTGAAGTCTACTTTGATACTATTATAACCACTCCTGCTTTCCTTATTAATGTTTGCACAGTATATCTTTTGCTATCATTTTACTTTGAACCTACCTATGTCCTTGTATTTAAGTGAGTTTCTTGTAGATAATGTATAGTTCAATTATGTTTTTTAATATACTCTCCCAGTCTGTGTTATTTCACATATTTAGACCATTTATATTTAAGGTAATTATTGATATGTTATGATGTAAGTCTGTCATTTTATTAGTTTTCTGTTTCTCTGTCTACTGTTGCACTTTTTTTTCCTTCTTGTGGGTAATTTGAACTTTTTTATGATTTCATTTTGATTTATTTATAGTGTTTTGGAGTATATTTATTTATATGGTTTTCTTAGTTGTTGCCCTAGGTATTACATTATACATATGTCAGTTATAGTCTACCGGTTTTGGTGTTTACCACTGTGAGTGAAATGTAGAAACCTTCTAATTGGTTCCCTTCATTTTCTCTACTTTTTAAATATAATTTTCTTAAATATATTGAGCTGCACTTCAAATGGTGTTATAGTTTTTGTTTCACTGTCAAATATGTTTCAAAAACTCATGAGAAAAAGGGTAGTTTATTATATTTACCTCTATTTTTACCCGTTCCAGTATTCTTTCCTTTTTGATTTTTTACACCTTTTCTTGTTATTTCATTTCTCTTTAGGTAACTTCTGTTAGCCATTCTTTAAGGGTAGGTTTGCTAGTGACACATTATCTGAGTTTTTCCTTCATCTGAGAATGCCTTTATTTACCCTTCATTCCGTAAGGACATTTTCACTGGATATAGAATTTGCAATTGACAGTTCTTTCAGTCCTTCAAAAATGTGCTGCTTCCTCCTGGCTTCCATTGTTTAAGATGAGAAACCCACTGTCATTAGAATTGGTGTTCCTCTGTAGATAATGTATCTATACTCTTTGGCTGCTTTCAAGAATTTTTCTTTGTTTTTACTTTTCAGAGGTTTAATTATGATGTGTCTTATCATAGATTTCTTTGCATTTATTTCTTAGTTTCTTGAATCTGTAGTTGTATGTCTTTCACTAAGTTTGGGAAGTTTTCAGCCATTCTTTCTTCAAATACTTTTTCAATCCTACACTCTCTCTCTCCTTTCCCGGGACTCTGATGACACAAATGTCACCTCTTTTGTTGGTGTCCTACAGGTCCCTGAGACTCTGTTCTTGGTGCCTGTGACACCTTTCCAGCAAAACTGGATCACCAACTTACACCACCTCCTTGGCACCTACTGGTGGTGTAAGCTCAGCTTTCTGCTGGTCCCCACTGACACCAGGAATGGGCAAAGTGAAAGGAGGACTGATTCACATGTCTTGTTTCTGTAGTGTGGGGTAGAATCTTAGCTCCCTGCTGGGCCCTGCTGACATCATGGCAAGGGGAAGGGGTATCCAAGTGCCAAGTAAATCTGCTGGCTACCACTTTGTTCTGCTGCATTCATGCTGATGTGGGTGGAAGCTCAGCTTTCTACAGGGACCTGCCAACACTGGGGGAGGGGGAGAACAGAATATTGACTAGTTCTGTTTCACACTGCTTTTGATGCTGAATGGAGATGGAGGCTGTGCTCACCATTTGGCCCTGCTGGCACTAGGGGTAGGAAGGACCAGTGTCTACCATTTCTGACTTACACTGCCTCATTCAGTTTCATTGCTGCTTGGTGGGTGTGGAGATTCAGCTTCCCACTGGGCCACACTGACACTAGGCATGGGGGAAAGTGGTGTGCTTAGTAACTCCAGTTCCTACTGTCTTGTTTAGTCTCATTAATGCTAATTGGAGGTGGAGGCTCAGCTTGCCATTTGACTTTGCTGACACTACTTTGATGGGAGAATCAGACCACCATCTCCTTCTGCTATGTGGACAGTGGAAGTTCAACTCCCTGCTTACCCCTGTTGAAATCATGGGGAGTGAGGTTCCCACTAATGTTTGGCTGAACTATAGTGAATATTGCCAAAAGGATTTTCTGTTTTTTTAGGCCACCTTTTCCCTTATCTGTTGCTTGGCGAAACAGGTGTTGCTGATGCCTATTTTGTCTATACCTGTTGGTCCTTCTTGATTGGAGGTTTTCACAGTGTCCTGTCTGAAATATATAGGTAGCAATAAAGAAACATGAAGAATTCACTGCTCTGCTGCTTATGAAGTCCCAGGGTCCTTAGGCAGTCCGCCTACTTCTTTCTGTCTCTTAAAATCTTCCTATGTTTACTTTGTGTTTTTTGTCCAAGGTTTTTAGTTGTAAGGAGAAGAACCTGGAAATGAAGGTGAGGCTACTCCATCTTGTCCAGAACTGGCTTTGTATTAATTTTGAAAGACTACAGTTAGCCTATAAAATTTTAAAATTGTGGCTATATACGTCACTATATACATATATAACTCAGGTTGTGACATTTTGAAACATTTTAGTGGATGATTCTTATTTACTTTGTGCTGTTTTGTTGTGTGACTTTGGACACAGGCCCTCAGTTTCCTTGTATGTGTGGTGAAAACCTGGACTAGATTTTCTAGGATTCCTTCAGTTAACCTTCTGTAATCTTATGATCATTGAAATGGTTTTTTTTAGGTCAAGGTATGTTATTAGGACTGGGATAGAAGAAAGAACTTGGACTTTGGAGCTAGGCCTATGTTTGGATTCTGAACGATGGGGAGGCAGTTTTTATATAGTCATTAGGGTGATGGTCACCAGAACCAATTTACCTGGACTTGCATCTTGGCTTTACGTTTACTATGCATGTGACCTTGTGCAAGTTACTTAACCCGTCTTTGTCTCAGTTTCCCCCTTGGTAAAATGCGGATGATAGTATTGATCTTACAGGGTTGTTCTGAAGATTAAAAGAGTTAATATATGTAAAGCACTTAGAACAGTGCTAGTATAATGTGGTAATATACACTATATAAATGTTTATTATTAACTTTTGACTGTGTGGGCTTAGGTCAGTCTTAATCTAAATCTCAGTTTTGTCATTTGTAAAATAGGAGTAATTATTCCTACCCCATTGTATAGTTGTAGGGATTAGAGATTACACACACACACACACACACACACACACACACACACACACATACATGAAACACATTGCATAGTAATTAGCGTCATGTTTGTTTATTAGTTAAATCTAATGGGAGTTAGGTTGGAAAATTTTTATCACCTAAAGAAATCTTGATTTATTTTCTCCCCTCAATTGCATAGAACGGAAAGATGCTGAAGGATGGGAGACTGTTCAGAGAGGAAGGCCTGTTCGTTCACGATCAACAGCAGTGATGCCAAAACTTTCATTAGCAACAGAAGCATTAAGATCGAAGGATGACAGTGATAAAGAAAATGTACGTCTTTTACCTGATGAAAGCATACAGAAAGGTGAATTTGTCAGAGATGGACCTTCTAATACTGTAGAATCTCGGCCCAAAGACTCATTACAGTTTTGTGACCATCCTCTTGCTGAAAGATCCCAGGTAGTACATTCTGAAAATCCTTTTACTGCTTTTTTATAAGGGATATGTTTCTGCTGGAATAAGACTATTTTTCTACTTCAGTTTTAACTTTTTATTATGAAAAATTACAGATCTACAGAAAAGTTGCAAGAATAGAGCAATGAACTCTCCTTTATCCTTTACCTAGATTCACAGATTAACATTTTGCTACGTTTTTTTCCCCTCTGTATATTTACATGTCACGCACCACACGCATATCGTATGCTAAACATTTGAGAGTAATGTGCAAACATTATAGCCATTCACCTTTAAATATTATAGGATGTATCTCTAAAGAAGGAAGAAATTCTTTTACATAACTACATTATAGTTACAAAATTCAGAGAATATGACATTCATATAATGTTATTATCTAATTTGCAGTTCATATTCAAAATTTCACAGTTTCTAAATAATTTCTTCATAGTATTTTTTCCCCCTAATCTGGGATCCAGTCTAGATCAAACATTGTGTTTGGCTTTGTTTCTTTAATGTCTTTCACCAGGGACTGTTACTCAACCCATTTTTGTCTTTCGTGGCATTAAAAATTTGAAGAATACTTTGCAGATTCTTTTGTAGAATGTCCTTCAGTTCGTTCATTATTCATTTTGGCTTATTCATTTTTGACAGAAATAAAGTGATTGTCCTTAGCATCACATCTAGAGGCGTATGGTATCAGTTTGCTTAAGTTTGTTGTTAACTTTGATTACTTGGTTAAAGTGGTGTCCTCCTGCTTCATTTAAAGTATTGTTAAAAGTGGTGATGAAAGTAGGGGTCATTTTGAACTTCCTCTACTTTCACTTCTGTCATTTGAGTGTAGAGCAATATGCTAATATTTAATATAGTTCTTTAAAGTTAATATTTGAAATATTTCTTCTGTTAGTCCCTTTGAAGTTTATTTGACTTATTTGATGAAGGAATGCATTTTTTTAGATAATGGTTTACATGAAGATTATATTCAATTAGTATCATTTTATGTAAACTAATGAAATATAAGAGATGTTCTTTGATATGGTACAGGGGCTAAGTAAAAAGGTTGTAAAATTGTTGTAATACTTCTCAGTCTAGAATAATATCTGCTTTTTAAAATTCTCTCCTTTGACTTGTTAGGATGTTTATTTTTATTGGAAGTTGTACTCAACTTCCAAGTTTTCCTTCTTGATGATGATGGCTCATGGAAGCTCCTTGTGGGCAATATCTTGTGTTATATCTTAATTTCCCACAGTATGGAGCAGAGTCCTAGACACAGAAAATAATCAGTGCATATTTGTTGGATGTAACTTTAAGCAACTTTAATATAGGTAAACTCTGTGAAGAAATCACTTTTTATATCATTTAAACATCTAGAATTATTGCTAACATGTATTTTAGCTATAACATTTAACAATATAAAAATTATTCTGGTTTTGTGAAATATATAAACTTATACGATTTTGGGATTTCAGAAATAATCCATACATAGACCTTTTGAGTAATTAAACTTTGCTAAAATATTTCAGTATAAAAGTTGACTGCCGATGGTAGCCATGCTAATAATAATATTTGTTTTCTCCACTGTCATTCTAAAAATGGAATCAGAATATTTATATCTTTTCTTAGCATTACTTTATAGTTTAGCTTTGATTTTGTTTTATAAATGATATTGATTTTTTAATAAACAGGGTTGACAATATTGTAAACATCAGAAATGCTAATATAAATATTACCAAGAAGATTATAAACCATGGTGACTGATGTATAGATAATGTTGATAGCAATATAAACAATGCGATGCAATTTAAATAATGCTTATGCTAAAATCGACACTTTGGGACACTTTAAGTTCTGACCAATCGTAGAATTTTTAAAGTAGTTTATAAGACTTGGCCAAGTTTAATATTTATATAAATAATTAATCAAACTGGAGTTTATGGCCACTGCAATGTTTATCTAATGTTTATTTAAGTAGTGATGTGAGTGAGTTTCAAATTCACAATTTTAGATTTTAGTTCTTCTACTTGGAGCTCATTATGCTGAGTGTAATTGGAAAACACAGTACTGTTCTTTCTGTACTGTGTTAGAAAGTGAAAATAAAGGCTTGCTTCCATTTACTAAACTAGAAAGGTTTTTAAAAAATAGGTATGTATTTGGCCTAAGCCAATGTTATATTTGTTTTAGATCATTTTCACATTTCTGTTGATGATATGTTAAATATATGTAAAGGGGAATGGGAGGAATATCAAAATCTAAAATATATGAATTGTATAATGAGACTGTATTCTCGGATATACTGTAGTTTTTATGGTGTATTTCTCTTTTATATGTGAGAATTGCTATTATATACCCTGTGGGTCTCCATGAAAGATACTTTGGGGTTCTGTTAATATTAATTAAAAAGAGAGAAAATTTCATGTTTTTGATTAAAATGCCCTCAAAGGCCGTTTATATTTTGGTGAAAACTGCCTTCATTTGGTATTAGACAATCTTCTCAAAAACCTTGTGAATACATTTAGTTGTTTGAATATGAGACAAAGTATTATACTTGTGACTAGGTTTCTTTTGTGAGGCATATAAAGTACTCGTCAAGAATCAGCCTACTAAAATAAAATATAATTACAATATATGTTGCTTAATTTCTTAAAGCACTTCCAACAGTGCCCTATACATTATAGGTGTGCAAATAAAATTTGTGGCTGCTTAATCGTTTCTTTTCTTACGCTTGAAACATAAAAAAGATGAGTGAGTTGTCTGTCAGCCGCTAGTCAACTACTGCTTCACAGTTGATAGGTTAAGCAGAATCAGCTTTTCTAGAGTGGAGTGGTTGGTGAGTATTTTTTATTATCTCTGATTCATTCTGTAAATATGTTTTGTTAGTTCACAGTGAGTACATTGGATGATGTCAAGAACTCTGGCAGTAGTTTCTTACAAGACAGTTCTGTGCGAACTTCTGAAATACCTGCTGTTTACATTGATACAGAGTGTGTTTCAATTACTCAGCAAGCTGACACACCTCCTTTGCAAACAAATGAAGACAGATTTTCAGCAGAGAAAGCAAGGATAGAAAGTGAAATGGACCCTTCAGATATTTCAAATGTGAGTGCTGCTAACTTGGTAAGAACAACTTACCCAAATTCTGAGTAAATATATTAAAGAGGAAAAAACTCTAATAATAATAAACTATATTGTGTATTATTTACACTTTACAAAGCGTTTTTTTACAAAGCATTTTATATGTTATTTCATTTTACATTTTATTCTTATGGCAGCCTTTTGATATAGTTAAGATTCTTCTTGTTTTGTAGAGAGAGAATGAAACTGTGAGAGTTAAATGACTTCTCAAAATCATTTAATTGGTGTGTGAATTGATGAAATGTTCTTTAGCCTTAAGAAACTAAACCAACAGCAGTGAAGTCTTCCATGCAACATCTAGCACTCTGATAGATGGGAAATTGTGCCTGTTGGACTTAGTTTTAAGAATTCTCTTAACAAGAGTACTTTATAATGCTACTATCATTTGCTTGCAGTTAGTCTTTAAGATGAAATGTATTTATCATCTCTATTACAGAATCTTTAAAAATGCATTGATTTGGGATTATTTATAGGTTTATGTTTTTGGATGGCTCCTTATTTCTGCTCATCTCTTCCTATTTCCCAGTTTAGTATTAAGATACTTGACCTGAGGATAATTTAGAATATATCAGTCTAGCCTTGCTTAAAAAGTAACTTTGAAAAGAAATAGGCACATATAAAAAGATGTTGAGAAAAATTATTCAAATTTTATTTTATTTTTTGCTGAGGAAAATTTGCCCTGAGCTAACATCTATTGCCAGTCTTCCTCTTTTGTTTTTGCTGAGGAGGACTAGCCCTGAGCTAACATCTGTTGCCAGTCTTCCTCTATTTTGTATGTGAGCCTCCACCACAGCATGGCAACTGACAGATGAGTGGTGTGGGTCCACACGTGGGAACCCAACCCAGGCACTGAAGCGGAGCATGCTGAACGTGCTGAACTAGGCCATTGGGGCTGGACCTCAAACTTTATCTTTTAAATGCCCACCGTATACTGTAATTTCTTTCAAAACTTAATCTCTTATTATGCTGAAAGATACTATCAGCAGATGGTATTAGGCCAAATTATACATCTTATAGAGAGAATAACATTAGATATAGATGAAACTTGATATCGGGTTTTAAGGGAAAAATAAGATCAATTTGTTTTTTAACTTGGGTCTTTTAGTAATGAATGTTTTTAAAGGTTGAACATAATTATGGTCATATAAGTAGTGGATTTAATGTAAGGGGTAGAAATTGGCCATATTTATATTTTTTGGTTTCATAGCTCGCTAGCATATTACATTATTTATTTTTCAAATTGATTCTGTGATAATCAAATTGCCAAAGAGGAAGAAGATATTCCATACTTAAATAAGCATAAGATAATTATTTAAAAATTCTTCTCTCATCATTTTTATTTTGATCATGTAAGTAAATAAGCTTAGGGTGGAATATTAAAAATCCTCGATTATTTTGAGGGTCAAATTTACATATTTGGAAGAAAGTAAGTTCAACTTTAAATATGAATATTCTTATATTCTTAGAAGTCTTAGAGGAATTTTAACTAAACCAAGATTTAAAGAAAAAAATTCTTTTAATTTGTCTTGGCAGAGGTACTTCTGGTTGTTCTAAATAAGCACCTTATTGTTTAGGTTCTAAATGGGAGGTTTATAGAGAATTGCTGCAGTGATGAGAGACCTTTTTCTTTCTCAATAGAGTATTGTCACATAGCTGGTTAAAGTAAAAAAAAAATCTGTAGTTCTCTTATTTAACAGAAATTTTAGCAAAAGATGACTGTAAGAACCTTTCTATTTAAGGTCAACTTGTGCCAAACCTTGTGAAAATGTACTTATATAAAACCTAACTACCATGGATCTATTGTTTTAAATTTGCTGAAAGTTCAAATTTTAATGAAAATTTGAAAATTAAAAAAATAATGTGCTATGGAGATATTTATTTGAATTTCACAATGTGAAAGTAGTAAAAGTTACATATGCATAGTTGAATCATCATTTCATCCATAATGTCTACTACTAGGTTGAAATCTTTTCAGGTCTTCTGAGACTAAATAAAAATGTTGTTCTCTGGGAAAGAAAAAATTGAGAGGAAATAGGCTCATGTGAGAACTTAGTTTGTGCAAAGTTAAATAGATTCAACTTTAATATTTTTTTTATTGTTGTTAGTTGTAATGTTTGGTGCTTTAACAACAGTTTCTATAATGTTGTAGGTTTTATAGAGAAAAGGCTTATGCTGGAAAGAAATAGTCTACCCTCTGAACTCCGTCACCCCATTCTATTTCCCAGGGACAATCTTATGTGTTTTGGGGCAGCAGAGTATTGAGCGAGAGGGGAGGTGGAAGGCAGGAGGGGAAGCTTTAAAATAGATACCAGTGCCTAGGCTCCACTCAGTTCCACCAATTCAGTTATAAGCTGGGGCTCAAGTGTTCGCATTTTTTAGTATCTTTATTGAGGTATAGTAAATTTTCAGTAAACTTCACCTGTCTAACATACACACACTGATCAATTTTGACATGTTTATACCTATGAAATCATCAGTACAATCAAGATAATGAACACATTAGTTGCCCCCCCCCCCCCCACAAAATTCTCACATTCCCCTTTGTAATCCCTCCTTTCTGCCCTTCTCTGTATACCCTTCCCCGGTAATCACTATTTGCTGTCACTATATATTAATTGGCATTTTCAGAACTTTATGTAAATGGAGTAATGTAATCCTTGTTTAGCTTCTTTCACTCAGCATAATTATTTTGAGATTTATCAATGTAGTTGTGTGTATTAATAGTTCATTCTTTTTATTGTCTTTAGAAATATTGCTGTTGTATGCATGTGACACAATATGTTCATCCATTCACTTGACAGATGTTTGAGTTGTTTCCAGTTTATTATGAATAAAGGTGCCATGAACATTTATCTTTGTTTGGAATATATGCTTTCATTTCTCTTGGGAAAATACATCAGTTTTGTTGATAATATTGTTCAGGTCTCCTATATTCATGCTAGTTTTTGGTACTTGTTCTATGAGTTGTGAGAGGGGTATTGAAATCTCTGAATATAACTGTGGAACTCTTTCTTTCTTTCTTTCTTTTTTTAACAACTTTGAGATATAATTTACATAACATACCATTTACCCATTTAAAGTGTACAATTTAATGTTTTTTGATATATTCACAGAGTTTTGCAGCCATCAGCATAATTGGTTTTAGAACACTTTCATCACTGCAGAAAGAACCGCAGTACCCATTAGCAGACACTCCCTTTCACTCCACCGTCTCAGCCCTAGACAACCACTATTCTGCTTTTTGTTTTTATAGATTTGACTGTTCTAGATATTTCGTAGAAATGGAATAGAGTCTATGATCTTTTGTGACTGGCTTCATTCACTCAGCATAGTGTTATCAAAGCTCATTCATGTTTTAACCTGAATCATTACAGTCATGTGTTGCTTAATGACGCAGATGCATTCTGTGGAATGTGTCGTTAGATGATTCTGTCGTTGTGCGAACATCATAAAGTGCACTTACACAAACCTAGATGGTATAGCCTACCACACACCTAGGCTATATGGTACTAATCTCACGGGGCTATTGTTGGATATGTGATTCGTTGTTGACTGAAGCGTTGTTATGCAGTGCATGACTGTACTTCATTCCTTTTAATAATCAAATAATATTCCGTTTTATTGATACACCACCTTTTATCTGTTCATAAGTTGATGGACATTTAGGTTGTTTCCACCTTTTGTCTGTTATGAGTAATGCTACTTTAAATATATATGCACGAGTTTCTGTGTGAAACATGTGATTTCATTTCTTCTGGGTGTATATTTAGGAGTGGAATTCTTGGGTCCTATGTTAACTTTACATTTAACCTTTTTTGAGGAAAACTGTCAGACTGTTTTCCAAAGGGGCTGTACCATTTTACATTCCCATTAGGTTTACTTTCTTTTGCAATTTTATAGGGTTTTTTCCCTTCTTTTTTAAAAATCAAGATATACTTAATATATAATGTTCTGTTAGTTTCAGGTGTACAACATAATGATTTGATATTTGTATACATTGTGAAACGATCACCACAATAAGTCTAGTTAACATCCATCACCTTACATAGTTACAAAAATTTTTTTTTCTTGTGATGAGGACTTTTAAGATTTACTGTTTTAGCAACTTTCAAGTATGCAGCACAGTATTATTAACTGTAGTCACCATGCTGTACATTACTTCCCAACAACTTAAATTTATTTTATAACTGGAAGTTTGTACATTTTGATCCCCTTCACCTGTTTCTCCCACCTCCACTCCCCTGCAATTCTATGATATTTTGCTTGTAATTTGAAGCTCTGTTATTAAGTCCATAAACATTTCGAATTGTTTTGTCTTCTTTGTGAATTAACCCTTTCATCTTTATGAAATGACCATCTTTATCCCTCGTGATATTTTTTACTCTAAAATCTACTGTCTGATTTTAATACTTCAGCTTTTTTTTTTATTAGTGTTAGTATGATAGTTCTTTTATTGTGATATCTTTGTATTCTTATATTTAAATTTAGTTTCTTATGGTCAGCATATGGTTGGGTCTTGCTTTTTATCCAATTTGACAGTTTCTGTAAATTGAGGCATTTAGGCTATTTCCATGTAATGTGATTATTGATATGGTTCCTTTAATTTACTATCTTCCTATTTGTTTTCTCTTTGACTCATCTGTTCTTTGTCCCCTTATTCCTCTTTTTCCTCTTTTTCTCCCCTCTTCTGGATTAATTATGTTTTATAATTCCATTTTATCTCCTTTGTTAGCTTTTTAGCCATAACTCTTTGTTTTGTTATTTTGCTGTTTGCTTTGGGGTTTATAGTATACACATTTAGCTTATCATGAGGATTTATTAGTTAATCCTTCTGATGCATATTGTTTGTCTTCCTTCTAATGCATATTTTTAAGTTAGGTATATATGTTCAGAAGGTATCATCACCATTAGAGTATAAATTCTTTTTATGGTCCTATTTTAGTATAATGTTCTTCTGTTTTTAAGATGTTTGATGTATTTGGATATTTGAATTTGGGACTCAAATGAAATTCACACTTTGTCATTAATAATAATACCTGTTATTTATATAACTTCACAGTTTCTCATACACAACAATCTGGTAAAGAAGGTAAGTCATGGATTATTGTATTGTTTTATGGAATACAAAATAGGCTCTTGGTTTTCAGAAACTTCCAAGTCACAGAGCTAGCAAGTGGTTGAGCCTATACTGGACCACAGGTTTTATAATTCTAGATCAGTGCTATTTTTTATATATAAGGTTGAGTGTGTGGTTAGAACATAAAGAAAGAAATGATTACTTAACGTTCCAGTCAAGTGATGGTTCTTCTTTTTGTTTATTTTTAACTTTATAGTCCATGGCAGAAGTTCTTGCAAAGAAAGAAGAGCTAGCAGATCGTCTAGAAAAGGCCAACGAAGAAGCCATTGCTAGTGCTATTGCTGAAGAGGAACAGTTAACTAGAGAAATTGAAGCTGAAGAAAACAATGATATTAACATTGAAACTGACAACGACAGTGATTTTTCTGTGAGCTTTTAGAATCTTTAACATAATTGTTCAAAAAATTGTAGTCAGAAATAAAATTCTTAGGTCCAGAAGGACTTAGAGTTCATCTAGTCCTGTTTAAAATTGTTTTTAAAATTATCCTTAATAATAATATTTATTATTATTCTCAATGTGATTCAGACTTACACAGTAAACAGTACCAAATCTTTGTGTGTGTGTGTGAGAGGAAGATTGGCCCTGAGCTAACATCTGTTGCTAATCTTCCTCTTTTTGCTTGAGGAAGATTGTCGCTGAGCTAGCGTCTGTGCCAGTCTTCCTCTATTTTGTGTGGGATTCTGCCACATTGTGGCTTGATGAGTGAGGCTAGGTCCATGCCCGGGATCTGAACTTGCGAATCCTGGGCCACCGAAGCAGAGCACATGAACCTAATACTGCACCACCAGGCCGGCCCCCATACCAAGTCTTTTTTTAGCACTTTACCATTACTAAATGTTTTTATATATAATGCAGTTGACAAGTTGGAAATCATTGTTATTCTCATTTTACAAATCAAGAAATTGAGTCTCAGATAAAGTAAGAACTCAGCATTACTCAGATTGTAATTGTAGCAATTGAAGGGGAATCTAAGATAGTTTACTTTTTTCTATGCTAATAAAAAGCAAATTATACACTGCCTTGCTGTCTCTCAGTGCTCAGGATGTATATGTCGATGAGAGGGATTTCTTAAAGAATAGAAGTAACCATAAATGTTTCAAATATTTTTCTATTCAATTTAATACCCAACAAATTAATCTGGAGCTCTTCTGATGTATGCTATGAACATGTCACAATTTATGTAGTAATAGTGTGGCCAATATGTTTCTTTTAAATTTACATGATTTGTTTCTGCTGTTAATGTCAAGTAGGTTTGTCTTCCTCTTAAAATGTATAGGCTGTGGTATTTTTAACTTGGTGATTGTTGTGACAACAAAAAGTATGTAGCTTTTTTCTGGTTTCGTTAAATGTATTAGCAACAGGTAGGGAAATTTCATATATAGTTCATTTCTTAAGGTTATAATTGTGTCTAAATATTTGTTTCTCAATTTAATTTTAGGCTAGCGTGGGCAGTGGTAGTGTATCTTTCTGTGGTATGTCTATGGACTGGAACGATGTCCTTGCCGATTATGAAGGTATTATGTGTGTATATGTGTATTGCATGTATAGGTAGAGGGGTATAAAGTAACTATCATATCATGTAGAGTTTCTGTGTAAAATAAATAATTTGGACTGGGAATGCTGATGCCTTTTAAAAGTCTCTTTTCAAGTGCTGGTTTTATAGAACTTTGTAGTTAAACAGTAACAGTAGTTTTCTCTTTTCTGAACAGCTCGTGAATCTTGGCGCCAAAATACATCCTGGGGGGATATTGTAGAGGAGGAACCTGCTAGACCGCCAGGTCATGGGATTCACATGCATGAGAAACTTTCCTCACCATCTCGTAAAAGGTGTGGCCTTTGCAAATTAATTAGAAATGTTTCACAGGAGGGAAACTAGCCACTCTTGACTATTAAATAGAATTGCTACATAACATGTTAAGGCACATTACTTCAGGACAGTTCCAGATCCACTGAAAAGTGACAATGTTTTCCTGAAATGTTGGGCCAAAATTAGTTTTGTATACTTTTTATATTTGCTTGAAGATCTTTGAAGACTAAAGAAAATATTTTTGGCTTTATTGTGTAAACATTCCTGTCTCCTGTTCATTTGTTTGTATTAATAGAACAATTGCAGAATCCAAGAAAAAACATGAAGAAAAACAAATGAAAGCACAGCAGCTAAGGGAAAAGTTACGCGAAGAGAAAACATTAAAGCTTCAGAAATTGTTAGAAAGGGTGAGTTTTTAATTTTTGGGAAATTATGATAGCCTTAAATTGATGGACTTAGTTTCAACTTGACTTTTTTTTCTAGTCTGAGAGAACCTAAAAGAACTATAAAAATAATTAAATTTTCTAGCAAACAAAAGCATTTCTATCTATTGAATTATAGAAGGTCATCTGTAAAAAGAATTTATCATTCCCAAATTAGCTAGTAAATTGTTGTTTTACAGAATTGGCGTGGATTATTGAATCTGCACTTTGACTTTTGCCATATTCATTGGGGTTTCCTTGGGGAGTCTTCTGCAAAGTGTAGAATGATTTGGTAGGACAATTTTGAGCCTCAGATTATCAGGTTTGAATAAGTGGGGCACTAATTTGGTTTATAGAAGAGGTTCTTGGAGTATGTAGAGCAGTGTAATTTCTGATCAGACAGCCCTGGTGGTCTAGTGGTTGAGATCTGGTGCTCTCACTGCTGCGACCTGGCTTTGCTTTCCAGTCAGGGAACCATACCACTTGTCTGTTAGTTGTCATACTGTGGCAACTGCCTGTTGGTGTGACGCTGAAAGCTATGCCACCAGTATTTCAAATACCAGCAGGGTCACCCATGGTGGATAGCTTTTAGCCGAGCTTCCAAACTAAGACAGACTAGGAAGGAGGACCTGGCCACCTACTTCCAAACAAATTGGCTATGAAAACCCTATGAATAGCAGCAGAGCATTGTCTAGTATAGTGCTGGAAGGTGAGAAGAGAGGATAGCAGGCTTTTCTCTGCCCTGCACAGGGTTGCTAGGAGTCAGAATCGACTCGATAGCACTAAGAACAACAAACTGATCAGTATGACATAGTGGAAAGAACGTGGGCTCTGGAGATGGCCAACTAGGTCAAATAATCTGGTTTTACCACATAATAAGATATGATCTCATGGGCAAGTTACTTAAAATATTGCATTTCAGTTTCTTTATCTATAAAATGACAATTTTAATTATCAACCTGTCGTGATGATTAAATGTGGCAAGTATGTAAAATAGTAGTATAGCGCTAGGATAGCTGTTGCTTAGTATATAGTCATTCTTACTGTTACTTACACATGGCAGACGTAAGTGAATACTGTATTAGTTATGTGTGCTATGTAACAGTTGACCTCAAAACTTAGCAGCTTTAAACGACATACTTTTATTACCTCAAAATTTCTGTGGGTAAGGAAGCCAGGAATGGCTTACCTAGTGATTTCTGTTCAGAGTCTCTCATTAGGTTGCAGTCAAGCTGTTGGCTGGAGCAGCAGTCATTTGGAGCTGAAGGATCCATTTCCAGACTCACTCATATGGTTATTGGCAGGTGTCAGGTCCTCTTTAGCAGTTGGCTGTGGGCCTCTGTTCCTTGTCAAGTGGGCCTTTCCACAGCCTGAGTGTCCTCATGACATGGCTGCTGGATTCCCCACAGAAAGTAATCTGAGAGAGAGGAAGAGAGAGAGAACAAACAGGTGAGCTGCCAAAATGGAGCTACACTGTCTTTTATAACCTAATCTCGGAATTGATATACCGTCACTTTTGCTGTGTTCTGTTGATCAAAATCCTGATATAACATGGGAAGGAATTACACAACGATCTGAATACCAGGTGGCTAGGATCATTGGGAACAAATAATCCAAAGAGAAAATTGGAACAAATAATCCAAATATTTATAAAAATGAGGTTACATATGATTCTCTTCAGTACAGTAGAAAAGTTGACTGGGAAAGGAAGAAAATCTATGATTTTTCTCTTTACCTGAATCTCAAGAATTTGTCATTATTTTTACTTTAATTGTTTAGAATGAATGGATCAGATATGAAAAGCAGTCTCCATGTACTGGGGTTCTAAAAGAGTTAATATATTATTTCAATTTCAGCTATAGAGAAATCACAACCACAATTTCCCCTCTTACTGTGTTTTTTAATACAAATAAAATTATATAGTTTATTTTCTTACTGTATAATCTTCAAGTAGTCATGCAAACAAAATAATAAATTCTTGAAATTGTACATGGCATAAGAGGTTCTCTGGTTTAATTTTCCAAGCAATGTAGTTATTCCTTCAATCAATTTTAATGATAAATTCCTCCTTCTGTTTATATAATGTTATTATTTCAACACTGTTCTACAAATGTGGTCTCATATGATCGCCACAATAACTGTGAGGTACACAGAGTTGAACAGAGACTGAACCCCTTTTTACAAATGTGAAAAACCCAGCCTGGGAGAGGTTAAGTGCTGTTTCCAGTGTCACGTGACCTACAATTTGCAGAGCTGGGGCTTTAAGGGCCTGTCTTCTAGCTCCTTTTCCGACGATGTTTCTGCATCATAACTTTTTTAGATGATTAAATACATAATTAGGTAGCTAAAATTCAACTGAAATGTTAGTTTTTTCTGCTCATATTGAGACAACATCTGATTTCTTATAATTTATTCTCATTGGTGCTGGTTCTGATTTCCTGGAGCACAGAACAAGTCCTTTACTTCTCCTGTTTGATACTGTTTTAAGGAATTAAAGGGAGCTGTCATATCTGTCTTTGTTTTTCTGTAGACAAAACCCTTTCTGTTCCTTCAGGGAATGTTTCTTATGCAAATAAATGTGATATTTCAGACTTCTCACCATTTTCAAACCTCTGGGCTAAAATTACTTATTTGAGTTGAATTTGGGTTAGAGAGACATTACGATTTATAAAGATGAGAAATAAACACTTTTAATTTTAAGTTTACTCATAGTGCAGTATAATAGCAAATATTTCTGTCGGGCCATGTCTAATGCACTGTTCTAAGAGTATTATATATATTGACTAAATCTTGAAAAGAACCTTATGAGTTAGGTACTACTATTATTCTCTTTTTATAGATAAGGAAACTGAGACATAGGCTAAAAAAGTTGCCCAGTTTACACATCTAGCAAGTGACCAAGGTAGATTGTGAACTCAAGCAGTCTGGCTTCACAGTCTGTGTTCTTAATCATTATTCTTGCTCCTTTAGGTCTTTCCAGGTTCTAGACTTTATAATTCGTAAGCCTTTTATCTGTTTGCACTTCTGTTAAATGACTGTGTATGCTGAAATTAATGATGCAGTAATTCATTCTACATAGGAGAAAGATGTCCGAAAGTGGAAGGAAGAATTACTAGATCAACGACGTAGGATGATGGAAGAGAAATTACTTCATGCTGAATTTAAACGAGAGGTGCAATTACAAGCAATTGTGAAAAAAGCACAGGAGGAAGAAGCCAAGGTATAGCTTAGTTGCTTTGAACGTTAAATTAGTTACCTAAGTGCTCTTTTCAATTGTTATATAAGAAGCTAATGTTTATCTGGTGCTTATTCTGTGCCAGAATAACAGCATTTTTACAGGCTCATTTAAAACTTAATAAATACAATATCTTATCCTTAAAATAATGCTATTAGATATATATTATTTTTTATAGCTTTATTGAGGTATAATTGTCAGACAATAAGTAGCACATATGTAAAGTATCAATTTGATGAGTTTTGACATGTATATATTCCTGAAACCGTTAGTACAATGAAGATAATAAACAATCCTGTAACCCTCAAAAGTTTCTTCATGCCTCTTTGTAATTCATTCCTTCCTCCAACTCTGTTACCATGCAGTTGCTGATCTGCTTTTTGTCACTATAGATGTTAGCATTTTCTAAAATTTCATATGAATGGACTCATACAATATGTACTCTTTCCTCTGACGTCTCTCACTCAGCATAGTTATTTTGAACTTCATCCATGCTGTTGTGTATATGAGTTTCTTTTCATTGCTGAAAAGTATACCATTGTATAGAAATACCATAATTTATTTATCTAGTCACCTGTTGATGGTCATTTGGGTCTTTTTGCAGTTATGGCTATTATAGATATAGCTACTGTGAACACTCATGTACAAGTCTTTGTGCAGATGTGTGCTTTCATTTTCTTGGGTGAATACCCAAGAGTGGATTGTCAGAGTCTTATGATAGGCTCATGTTTAACTTTTAAAGAAATAGTTTTCCCAAGTGGTTGTACTATTATACATTTTTACCAGCAGTGGGTGAGAGTTCTGGTTAGCCACATTCTCACCAACACCTGGCATGGTTACACTTTGTAATTTTAGCCATTCCATTTTAGTATGTGTGGATAGTGTTTCATATGGTTTTAATTTGTATTTTTGAACATCTTTTCATGTTCTTATTTCTTATCTGCATCTCTTATTTGCTGAAATGTTTGTTCAAACATCTTGTTCATTTTTTTATTGAGTTCATAATAGTTTACATCATTGTGAATTTCAGTTGTATATTATTTCTTGTCCGTCACCATGTAAGTGCTCCCCTTTAACCTCTGTGCCCACCCCCCTTCCCCTTTTAACCACTGAACTGTTTTCTTTGTCCATGTGTTTTCTTTATATTTCAAATATGAGTGAAATCCTCTGATGTTTGTCTTTCTCAGTTTGGCTTATTTCGCTTAGCATAATATCCTCCAGGTCTATCCATGTTATTGCAAGTGGGATGAATTTGCCCTTTTTTCCTGGCTGAGTAGTATTCCATAGTATATGTATACCACATCTTCTTTATCCAGTCATCAGTCACTGGGCACTTAGGTTGTTTCCATGTCTTGGCTATTGTGAATAGTGCTGCAGTGAACGAAGCAGTACATATGTAACTTTGGATTGTTGATTTCCAGTTGGTTGGGTAGATACCTGGTAGTGGGATAGCTGGGTCATATGGTATTTCTATTTTTAGTCTTTTGAGGAATCTCCGTACTGTTTTCCATAGTGGCTGCTGCTGTTTGCATTCCCACCAGCAGTGTATGAGGGTTCCTTTTTCTCCACATCTTCTCCAACGTTTGTTGTCTTATGTCTGGGTAATTATAGCCATTCTGACTAGTGTAAGGTGATATCTCATTGTAGTTTTGATTTGCATTTCCATAATAATTAATGATGTTGAGCATCTTTTCATATGTCTGTTGGCCATCTGTATATCTTCCTTGGAAAAATGTCTGTTTGTATCCTCTCCCATTTTTGGCTCAGGTTCTTTGTGGGTTTTTTTGTTGAGTTGGATGAGTTCTTTATATACTTTGGAGATCAACTCCTTGTGTGATAAAGGATTTGCAAATATTTTCTCCGAATTGGTGGTTTGTCTTTCTGTTTTGTTCATGGTTTCCTTTGCTTTGCAGAAGCTTTTTAGTCTGATGTAGTCCCATTTGTTAACTTTTTCTTTTTGTTTCCCTTACCTGAGTACACATTGTATTTGAAAAGATCTAAGACCAATGTCAATGTAATGCCCATATTTTCTTCTAGGATTTTTATGGTTTAAGTTCTTACATTCAAATCTTTAATCCATTTAGAGTTAATTTTTGTGTATGGTGCAAGATAAATAGTCTACTTTTGTTCTTTTGCGTGTATCTGTCCATTTTTCCCAACACCATTTATTGAAGAGACTTTCCTTTCTCCTTTGTATGTTCTTGGCTCCTTTGTCAAAGATTAACTATCCATAGATGTGTGATTTTATTTCTGGGCTTTCAATTCTGATCCATTTATCTGTTTGTCTGTTTTTGTACCAGTACCATACTGGTTTGATTACTATAGCTTTGTAGTATGTTTTGAAGTCAGGGATTGTGATGCCTCCAGCTTTGTTCTTTTTTCTCAGGGTTGCTTTGGCTATTTGGGCTCTTTTCTTGTTCCATATAAATTTTTGAATTCTTTGTGCTATTTCTGTGAAGAATGTCATTGGGATTTTGGTTGGGATTGCATTGAATCTGTAGATTGCTTTAGGTAGTATAGACATTTTCATTATGTTTATTCTTCTGACCCATGAACATGGAATAGCTTTCCATTTCTTTATGTCATCTTCAATTTCTTTCAATAATGTCTTATAGTTTTCAATGTACAGGTCTTTCACCTCTTTGGTTAAGTTTATTCCTTATTTGGTTAAGCTATTGTGATTGTAAATGGAATTGAATTCTTGATTTCTTTTTATGCTAGTTTGTTGTTAGTGTATAAGAATGCAACAGATTTTTTTAAGTTGATTTTGTACCCTGCAACTTTGCTGTAGTTGTTGATTATTTCTAATAGTTTTCTGGTGGACTCTTTGGGGTTTTCTATATATAGAATCATATCATCTGCAAATAGCAAAGTTTCACTTCTTCTTTTCCAGTTTGGATTCCTTTTATTTCTTTTTCTTGCCTAATTGCTCTAGCTAATACCTCCAGTACTGTGTTGAATAGAAGTGGCAAGAGTGGGCACCCTTGTCTTGTTCCTGTTCTAGAAGGCCTGTGGCATTTTTACCTGAGTACATCTTGGCTAGAGAGCAGATTCATGGTTCATAGTATCTTTCCTTCAGAATTTTATAAGCATTATTTCATTATCTTCTAGTATTAACTATTTCTGTAGAGAAATCTGAGGCCAGGTGACCTGCATTTACTACTTGGAAGCTTAAAAAATGTGTTTTTCTTCCTTAATGTGGTCATCTGAATCGATGTTTCATGAAATAAAGTGGGCTGTTTCAATCTTCAATTTGTTTCTTTTTTTTCAGGGAAAATTTCTTGTATTATATATTGAAATATTTTCTTCTGTCTTTCTTAACTTCTTAGATAATATTTGTCCTTATATTAGGTCACTTTGTACCTAATTGTCACTCATTCAATATATGTTGAAGAAAAACGATTTGTTGTTTAAATTTTGTCCTCTCAAACTCATTAGAATAACATGTGTATACCTGTTTAAATCTTAATGTAATTTGTATGGTTGCAAATTATAGTGATGTTAAGTAGAGCTTTATAAGATGGTCTCTATAAGAATCTTAATTTCTTTCTTGACTTAAAAATATTTTCAATGGCAGACCTTTATTTACACTAAATCAGTTCTTACTAAGGCCTGTGGATTTGTTTTTTTACACTGTATTATTATCCATTTTAGGCAAATATTGAACGAAAAGACCCTTCACTCACTCAATTTTTGTTTTATGCCTTACCACTGGTTTATATTATAATATAACGACTAAGTTTAGTATTTTTGTGATGTGCCCTAGAATTAACTTGCTTTGAAATTGATTCACTTCTCTTTGTTCTTATTAAAGGTAAATGAAATTGCCTTCATAAATACCCTTGAAGCCCAGAATAAACGCCATGATGTTTTATCGAAATTGAAGGAATATGAGCAGAGGCTTAATGAGTTACAGGAAGAGCGTCAGCGAAGACAGGAAGAAAAGCAAGCACGTGATGAAGCTGTTCAGGTAGAATTTTATTTGGCAAGCATTTGTTAAACATCTGCCATAGCCTAGGCTCAGAGCTAGGTGCTGAGGATCCAAAAAGGAGTAAGACCTAGTTTGTTTTCCCAAGGGTGCATGGTTTAGTATAGCAGTGTTTAGAAACATGAAGTCTGATTACCAAAAGACAGTGTGTACTCCTTCAGATAAGGTAATCAGTGATTTCATCAGTAGACTGCAGTTATAGAGTTAGAATTTCTAGTCTCAACCAAGTGGGGGACCAAATTGCTCTGGGCATGTTACTATCTATTCTTTTCTAATTGAGTTGGGTAAGAATATGCTCCTTTCCTCCACTAAAAGATGATTTTTTTGAACCAATATAGCCTTAAAGAACTAGGTACTCTTTATGGTTATGACAGGGAGCACTTGTCATTTATTGGGGAGTGTCATCAAATGCTTTAATTGCTTAGCTTTTAACCTCTGTAGGAAACCCTAAGTTAGCTACTGTTTTGAGGATGAGAGGAAAAATTAACATATAAACTGCACTGATGTTTATAAACTGTTTAAGATCTTCCTCATTAGACAGGCTTGCCCATAAGACTCTTTTAGGCCCTGACATTTTTGATACAGAGAACAAGGTTTGCAATATTTAAATATAAATGCAGACATACTTTATCTATTATGACTAATATTTATTCAGTGATCATTTATTGAGTCATTACTATAAGCCATATGTTGTGCTAGGCTCAAGGACATGAAAAAGATAAATCCTTGTTCACAATGGGGAGACGTATATGTAAACAAACCTTAATCCACTAGGATTAAGTGCAGCACTGAAGAGATTCTTGGAAGGACAAAGGAGAACATCTTACTCAAATTGAGAGCGGCCAGAACATGAGAAAGTCAAGAAAAGCTTTCTGAAAGAGGTGATACCTCAACTAAGTTTTTTTGTTTTTTTTCTGCTGCTGAGGAAGATGTGCCCTGATCTAACATCTGTTGCCAGTCTTCCTGTATTTTGTATGTGAGCTGCCACCACAGCATGGCCACTGACAAGTGGTGTAGGTCTGTACCTGGGAACTCAATCTGGGCCACCGAAGCAGAGCGTGCTGAACTTAACCACTAGGCCACTAGAGCTGGCCCTCAACTAAGTTTTCAAAAATGAAACAGATGCAAACGATGAGAGAAGTAGGCATTCTGCAGAGGGAGATATGAGAGAGTACTGCGTGTAGAGTTAAGGAGCAGATCATGAAGAGCTTTGTTATGTTAAATATTAGGGATGTTATTTACTGTTTCATCTTTCTTCATGTCATTGGTTGTTTTAGGAAATTAAAATGTCAAAACGTTTTTAAAGTTAATTGATTACTTTTTGCTATTTGTGGGCATTAAGCATTATGATCCCATATTCGTCTCTGATCTTTATTTGATTTGAGTTCAGTCTTTTATTTTAATCTGAGTGCCAAGCTAACGTATGTTTAAAAACACAGAATGCTTCTATTAGAGAATCTTCAGGTTTTCCTCTCCAAGGACTGGCAAGAATTTTCACTTTAATTATTTTTAAGTTAATTCTTTATTAACTAATACTCTTAAATGAGTAAATGAAATAGGATATTTGAATTTTTTGTGTGTGTGAGAGGAAGATTGGAACTGAGCTAACATCTGTGTCAGTCTTTCTCTGTTTTGTATGTGGGATGCCTCCACAGCATGGCTTGATAAGGAGTGTGGAGGTCCGTCCCTGGGATGCGAACCCACAAATCCCAGGGTCGCCGAAGTGGTTTGCACAAACTTAACCACTATGCCATTGGGCCAACCCCTGAATTGTTAATTTTAGGCCTCCTTCAGCATTATTTCTGTGTCTTTCTCTACAGTGGTATCATTTTATAAAAATAATTATGTTTTGTAAATTATGTGTTGCTTTTGAGCAACCATTAAGCATTAATAATTCAGAGATGAATAAGACATGGTCCTTGCCTTTATGGTAAATAATACAACACGATGTTAAGAGTGTGATACAAGTATGTATAAGCTACAGTGGTATCCCACAGGAAGGAATAATTAGCTCTGTTGGTGGGAGTGGAATGTCAGGGAAAGTTCTCTGGAAAAGGTGACTTCTTAGCTGGGTTTTGGGCGAAAGTATATGAGTAATATTGTATACTTTTAAATAGACATCTTTGGTGTTTTCTGGATTCGTTTTGCAGATTTGAAATATAGTAGTTATCTTCCTTTTAAAAATGATGACTCTTGTTTCATAATTTGGAACATTATTTAAAGCTTAAAGGAAAGCAGTTCTTTCCTGAAAGTAGTAAGGAATTGTCTGTCCTTATACTTTAAAAACTGTTTTGACCACTCAGAATTATTTTTCTTTTTAAAAGTGTGGAAATTTCCTACAGATTTAATTTTCAGTGAAAAATTGAAAACTCCTACATAAGTTTGAGATACACTGATATTGTTAGAAAAATCCACTGGTATTATAAAACATACATGTAATTTAATTTTTTCAAAAGATGTGTAGCTATAACTAGATATGCAAGGCAGTAATGCCAAGCTTTCTGAAAATATAATAATAGTAAGATCCTAACTTAATATGGACTTCAAAGAACCTCCATCTGCTTTACTTTTACTCTTGAAACATTCTCATAAAGTATTACAGGCAATTGTGATCCTTATTTCTTGTAAGTTAAATACTAAGTTAGTGCTGCCATCATATATTCTCAATTTGCCATTATTCTTATATAAATTATTGATTTGTTAGTTTTAAGCTCAATTTCCTTGGATATTTTGCCTTATCTTCTTGCCCTATTCATTTGAATTATAGACATAAAGAGGAGGGTTGCAAAATCCTTTCTTAGGTTGCCGCAAACACATCCCTGACTGTGAAGCAAAGTACTTAGGAGTCCATGAGGTTTCGGAAAGCTTAAGAGTTAGATATCTCTAATTCATTTGTTATGGGTTTATATTCTTTATTTGTAAATATATAGATTTATGATGCATATTATTTTATAAAGTCATGCTTCATTTATTTAACAGATATTTATTGAACTCCCACAAGATGCTTTTGTGAAATACAAGTTGCCTATCTTCAGGAAACTTAAATTTTAGAAAGGAAAATACTAGCTGAATTTACTAATTTTACTCATTAGCTGTCTAGTTACCTGTTCTCTCTTCCACTTATTAAAAAGAGAAATTAAAAGACTGGCTATGTTTTGAATTCCAGTTATTTCCATTAGTACATTGTTGGAATATGTTTTATATCCATGAAAACAGTCAACAAATTGACATCATATTTAGGCATACAACTTGGCTACATTGTGCATACACATAAAGTAATTATTTTTATATTAATGTGTTTCATTTAGAAGACCAATTTATAATTTTTTAAAGTCTGTTTCGCAAGTTTTTGGTTTCCTAAAATATGAAATTAAAAGTTCTGGTTTAATTCTTCATATTTAATGCCTAAGCCTTTTGCATTTCATTTTGAAACTTGTGTTTTCAGATATAATACAGATTTTTTTTAAACTAAAAATAAATTTGACTTTGAGAGAAAACTTTTTTGTTTATATTTTCTTCATTGGAGAAAGTTTCCTGTGCCAGATTTGTTTTTAAAGAGTTTTTGAGATCTTATATAGCTAAACAAGTTTCTACCTATTATGCTTACTTTGTAATGAGAAATAGCTATAACCAGTTCATGAGTAGTATGCCAGACACTGAAAAATCAATTTAAAATCTAATTGCAGGTCTACAAAAGTCTACAGTCTGCCAGTGCATTCTCTCTTATTTCCCAGTCCCTTCCCCCCTCCCCCAAATAAAAAGATAATATAGGGACCCTTTTGGCTTACTACTTTAAAAAGATTTTCTTCTCTTGGGGTAGGTAGGGCTTCTTGTAGATATGAAGTTACCATTGTGAGCTGAGTTAACTATTAGAAATATTCTTATCTCTCCACAGTGTTCTGTAAACAGAAGCTGCTGTATTACTTTTTTTTTTCCTGCTATCATTTACTGAGCATTTACTATGTGCTAATCACTTTGCTGAGTACTTCCCTATATTAGTAGTTTAGATCTCACACCAACTGAGGCCCTTTTAAGGTGAAATGACTTGCCGAAGGCTATGTAAGTAGTAGTTACTAGAGCCCAGATCAGTGTTTTCTGTTAATCATAAAGAGCCTTGAAGGGCCAGGGAGAGACGTGTGAGCTACCTGGGGAATGGGGATGAACTGAAAGAAATGTATTAATACATCTAGTAATATAGTGGAAATTAGCAAAGTACTCCTATTAGGCAAAAATATACACAGGACACAGTATCACATTGATGTTTAATCCTATATTAATGAAGTATCTTTGCCTTAATGACAGTGATGATAAATAATTACTGAGAATTTACTATATGCCAAGCCCTGTGGTAAGTGCTTTCCGTGTATTATCTCATCTATTCTTCACAATATCCTGAGAAATAAGTACAATTGTTGTCTTCCAGCAAACTAAGACACAGATATAATGTAACTATACCAGAATCGCCCACCCAGTAAATAATGGAGTCAGGAAGCAAAATCAGGGAATCTGACCCAGTGCCCACTCTCTTACCCATTATGCTGTGTTTTAATGACTCTTTGTCCTTGCCACAAAGCTTTTCTTAAGTCCTGTTTGAAAGCTTAGTTCAGAAATAAAATCTGTTAACTATGCTTTCTTCATCATGTTCTGGTATTTCTAAAATGATATTTAAACACAAGGCTTTAGAAGTGATTAACCGTAAAATACATATTACATTCTCACAGAATATGCATAAAATAGTATCTGCTTAAAATGGCTTTTATTCTTATAATTATGTGTAACACTGGTAAAAGACATATGAAAACCAGATATTGATATTTGATTTTTGTTTAGATTCTGAGAAACATACCTAGTGGTAAGCCAGGGATCTGCTTGAATATATAAGTTTATGTCAAAGCTATGTCAGTTTTAATCATTTTCATTTTATACGTAAGCCCAACACCTTTTAAAACATTTGACATTAGGAACGCAAGAGAGCTCTCGAGGCAGAACGGCAGGCCCGTGTAGAAGAATTGTTAATGAAGAGGAAAGAACAAGAAGCCCGAATTGAACAACAGAGGCAAGAAAAGGAAAAGGCCCGTGAGGATGCAGCCCGGGAAAGAGCTAGGTACCTCATTTGCTATCTTGATTTTGATCCTGATGAAGTTTTGCAGTGAATGAATATTCAAACCAAGTTGTAAAGCCATTTACTGTCATAGAGGTTTTTTAGAAGTGGTAACAAATACGGGAATGTACAAAATTTTGATTTCCAGGAATTATGACATCGTACTCAGAATGGAAACCTTTTGAACATTTCTGTTGGATGAGAAACTTGATACTTTTAAGATTTTTTTGTTTTGAGACATAGAATTTGATTCTGACTAGCTTAAGCCAAAGGAAATTTTTAGAAAGATATTGGAAGCATAAGTATTAGGAGTTTAGAGGACCAGGCTTGGAAATGCTTAAGCATCAAAGGCTGGGTCACAAGAGCCACAGCATTGGTCTTTTGATGGAAACAGTGTGGTCAGCATGTTGCCACTCTGATTATGATAAATGACTGTCAGCAGTCCCTGCATTTTAAAATCACTTGTGTAAGATTTGGAGATCTAAGAAAAAGCATTTAATTGGCTAAGCCTAAGACCCTATTGGTTGGTGTATAACTTGTTGACGTGTGATATTTTCTGACCTATTAATTGGGGCAAATTTGGTAGATGTGAAAAGATAGCGCTTTGTGGTTTTAATTTGCTTTTCTACTTGTTCAAGATTAATAATAAAGTTGAGCAACTTTTCATATACTTATCAGCTCCTCAGGTTTTTTTCATGTAAAGTGCCCATTCAAATTTCTTCTCCATTTCCTTATTAGGATCTTTTATTGTTTCTTTTCTTTCTTTTTTTTTTTTTTGCTGAGAAATATTTGCCCTAAGCTATCATCTGTGCCAGTCTTCCTCTATCTTTTAGTATGTGGTCTGCCAGCACAGCATGGCCACTAACAGAGTGGTGTAGGTCCATGCCCAGGAACTGAACCCAGACCACCAAAGTGGAGTGCACTGAACTTAACCACTAGGCCACTGAGGCTGGCCTGGGATCTTTTATTCTTGATGTTTAGGAATTATCTTTACTAGATACTAATTCTTTGTCAGATTTGTGTATTGAAAATATTTTTGTAGGTTGTGGCTTGCCTTTTCCCTCTATGTCTTTTGATTAATGTAATTCTTGATTGCAGTGTAGTAAAACTGAGCAAATTTTGTGATTTATGCTTTTTGATCTTGTTTACAAAATTTGTTTCTATCATGAGTCATAAGATATTCTTCAAAATACACTTTTCCTTTAATATTACAGCGTCTTTATTTGCCTAGAATTGATTTTATTGTCTGGTTTGAGGTAGGAATCCAATTTCATTTTTTTCTGTGTGGATACTCTATTGTTCTGACACACTTTATTGAAAAATAATTTTTATTCCTACTGCTCTACAAGTTTTCTAACATAAATCAGTTTCCATGGATGCAGGGGTCTGTTTGTGGGCTCTATCTCACCTTCCAGTGGTCACTTTTTCTATCCTCTGCCTTAATTATCAAAGCTTTACAATACTTGGTGTCTGTTACCATCCCGCACTTTATTTTTGATAGGACACGCTTGGCCCTTTCACATTTCTATGTTAGTTTTAGAATCAGCTTGCTCAAATCTGTATTAAAAAAGAAACTGTCAGATTTTTATTTGCATTGCTTTGAATCTATAAATTAACGTGGGGAGATTTCTGTTTTTGAAATTGAGTCCTCCAATTTAGGAACATACTACTAAATGTTTTTTCAACTGATTTAGGTCTTTAAAAATGTCTTTACATAAAGTTTATAACTTTTTTTCTATAAACCGCTTTTGTACATATTTTTTTATTGTGGTGAAATATGCGTAAGATAAAATTTAACATTTTAACTCTTTTTAAGTTTACAGTTCATTGGCATTAAGTGCATTCACGTTATGCTACCATCAACACCTTCCATATCCAGAACTCTTTTCATTTTGCAAAAATGAATCTCTGTATCCATTAAGTAATAGCTCCACATTCCCCTCTCCCCCTATCCTCTGTCAACCCTCATTCTACTGTTTATCTATGAATTTGACTACTCTAGATACCTCATATGAGTGGAATCGTACGTCTTTTGTGACTTATTCATTTAGCATAATGTATTTAAGGTTCATTCATGTTGTAGCATGTGTCAGAATTTCCTTCCTAAATGCTGAATAATATTCTGTTCTATGTATGTACTATATTTTGTTTACCCATTCTTCTGTCAATGGACACTTAAATTGCTTCCACCTTTCAGCTATTGTGAATAATGCTGGTGTAAACATGAGTGTACAAATATCTGCTTCAAGTTCCTGCTTTTAGTTCTTTTGGGTATGTATATAGTCAGAAATGGAATTGCTGGATTGTATGGTAAGTTTATTTTTAATTTTTTGAGGAACACCATACTTTTTTCCCTAGTGGCTACTCCACTTTACCTTCTAACCAACAGTGCACACAAGTTCTAATTTCTCTACCTCCTCACCAATGCTTCTTTTTTTCTTTTTCTTTTTTTATACTAGCTGTCCTAATGGGCATGAAGTGGCAGCTTATTGTGGTTTTTATTTGCATTTTCTTAATGTTTAATGATGTTGCGCATCTTTTCTTGTTCTTATTGGCCATTTATATATCTTCTTTGGAGAAATATCTATTCAAATCCTTTGCCCATTTTTTAATTGGGTTGTTTTCTTGTTGAGTTGTGGCAACAGGTTCTTTGTATATTTTGTAGTAACACTTTTGTGTATATTTTGGATATTGATACATATCAGATATTTGATTTGCAAATATTTTCTCTCATTCTGTGGATTGCATTTTCACTCTGTTGATAGTGCAGAAAATTTTTTAATTTTGGTGTAGTCCAGGTTATCTATTTTTCGTTTATTGCCTGTGGTTTTGGTGTCATATCTAAGAAATCATTGCCAAATCCAATGTGAAGCTTTCTCCTTATGTTTTCTCCCAAGAGTTTTAGTTTTAGCTCTTATGTTTAGGTCTTGGATCCATTTTGAGTTAATTTTTCTATATGGTGTAAGGTAAGGGTCCAACTTCATTCTTTTGCATGTGACTATCCGATTTCCAAGCACCATTTGTTTTTTATTGGAGAATTCAATCCATTTACGTTTAGGGTGATTAGCGATATATGAGGGCTTAATACTGTCATTTTATAACTTGTTTTCCAGTTCCCCTGCTTTTCCTTTGTTTTTTGTCCTGTGTGTTTTGGTCTACCCATTGAATTATGTAGTTTTTTTGTTGTTGTTGTTTGTTTGTTTTTAAAGATTTTATATTTTTCCTTTTTCTCCACAAAGCCTCCCGGTACATAATTGTATATTCTTCATTGTGGGTCCTTCTAGTTGTGTCATGGGGGACGCTACCTCAGCGTGGTTTGATGAGCAGTGCCATGTTTGCGCCCAGGATTCGAACCAACGAAACACTGGGCCGCCTGCAGCAGAGCGCACAAACTTAACCACTCAGCCACGAGGCCAGCCCCTGAATTATGTAGTTTTTTATGATGTATTTCTTTGTTTTCTCCTTATTTATTATTTGTGTCTTTGTTCTGCTTTTTTGTTGAGTGGTTACCCTGAGGTTTGTATTCAGAATCTCGTGTATAAGATAGTCCGTTTTCTGATGACCTCTTATTTCCTTAGTCTAAACCAATTCAGTCCCTTTCCTCCTCTGCTCCTAAGTTGTTTTTCTCACATCTTATTCCATCTTGTGTTGTGAGTTTGTAGTTAAAATGATAAGATTATCTTTGTTTTTGGTGTTTTCTTTCCCTTTCTCTTTAATGCTGTACTTGAGTATTTGCTATCCTATTCTGATTCTGTCTACTTATTTGTCTCCTTACTCCATGCTTTATAACCCCTTCCTCTCCCCCCCTTTTTTTTCCACGTATAAGGGCCTTCTTGAGGATTTTTTGTTGGGGGGGGGGGTCTCGTGGCTACAACTCAATTAGCTTATGTTTGTCTGAGAAAGTTTTTATTTGTCCTTCATATCTGAAGGATATTTTTGCTGGATAGAGTATGCTTGGCTGAAAATTTTTGTCTTTCCAATATTTGAATATGTCGTTCTCTTCTCTCCTAGCCTGTAAGGTTTCTGCAGAGAAATCTGCTGAAAGCCTGATAGGGGTTCCTTTGTAGGTTATTTTCTTCTGCCTTGCTACCCTTAGTATTTTTTCTTTGTCATTCACTTTTGTCAGTTTTACTACTATATGCCTTGCAGTAGGTCTGTTTACATTGACATACCTAGGAGATCTGGAAGCTTCTTCCACACGTATTTCCCTCTCTTTCCCTAGGTTTGGGAAGTTCTCTTCTATTATTTCTTTGAACATGCTTTCTGATCCATTCTCCTCTTCTCCTTCTGGAATACCTATAATTCTTATGTGCATTTCCTCCCTGAGTCAGATATTTCTCGGAGACTTTCTTCATTTCTTTTTAGTCTTAGTTCTCTCTCCTCCTCTTTCTGGAGCATTTCAACATGTCTGTCTTTGATTATGCTGATGTGCTTCTCTATGATGTCCACTTGAGTGTTCAGGGAATCTGTATTTTGTTTTATCTCTTCCATTGTGTCTTTCATCTCTAATGTTTCTGATTGATTCTTCTTTATAGTTTCAATCTCTTTCGTGAAGTAGCTCCTGAACTCATTGAATTGTTTCTCTACATTCTCTTTTACCTCGTTGAGTTTTTTGATGATAGCTATTTTGAATTCATTGTCATTTAGATTACATATTTCTGTGTCCTTAGGACTGAATTTTGGTACTTGTCATTTTCTCTGTGATCTGGAGATTTGATATAATGTTTGATATTGCTGGGGGGGTGACTCTGGTCTTATGGATCCTGATATTATTTGGTTATCGCCACAGGGTGGGGTGAAGAGCTGCGTATTCTGAGCCCTCTGCCTTCAGCCAAGATCCCAGGAAGTGGAGCAGGCACAGGGCAGGTCGAGGAAGGGGTACTTTCTCCTGCGTGCTGTCTGGGCCTTCTCACTCTTCTCTCGCTATCTGCTCTCCTGGTGTGTTGGCTTAATGAGGTCACCCCCTGTGAAAGCTCTTGCCCTGGGCGAGGTCTTCCCTCAAGGCTGCACGGGCCCTCAGGGGTCCTTGATGTTCCCATGAAATCATCCCCTGCCCGGTCCCTTCCCTCTCAGAGGCCTCCTGCAGTCATGGATTCCAGTCTATTAGGGGAGGGAGCAAAGTTTTTTCTTACCCTGTTCCACCTCTTCTAACAGGGCCTTCAGCCTCTCTGCCCTCCATCATATGGCTGCGTGTGTCTCTCTGATGTTTCTGTGTTGTATTAGGATATCCTCTGTTAGAGTATGAATGTCCCTTTTCATTGTATATTAGAGGGGAGAGAATCCCGGGCAAGTTCACTCTGCCATGATGCCGACATCGCTCTCAGTACCACTTGTTGAAAATACTGTCCTTTCCATTCAGTGGTCTTGGCACCCTTGTGAAAAATCATTTGACCAGGGGCTGGCTCGGTGGCGCAGTGGTTAAGTTCACATGTTCCGCTTGTCAGTGGCTCAGGGTTCGCCAGTTCGGATCCTGGGTGTGGACATGGCACTGCTTGGCAAAAGCCATGCTGTGGTAGGCATCCTACCTATGAAGTAGGGGAAGATGGGCATTGATGTTAGCCCAGGGCCAGTCTTCCTCAGCAAAAAGAGGAGGATTGGCAATAGTTAGCTCAGGGCTAATCTTCCTCAAAAACATCATTTGACCATATATTTGAGGGTTTATTTCTTGGCTCTCAATTCTAGTCCATGTATAATTATAATATATAATCTAGTCTTTTGTGCTAGTACCACACTGTTTTGATCACTGCAGCTTTGTAGTAAGTTTTGAAATCAGGAATCTTCCAGCTTTGTTCTTTTTTTCATGATTATTTTGGCTATTCAGTGTCCCGTGAGATTCTATGTGAATTTTAGGATAGATTTTTTTTTTTCTATTTCTGCAAAATAAATCATCGAGATTTTGATAGAGATTTCTTTGAATCCGTGCCTAGCTTTAGGTGGTATTGACATTTTAACAATACTGGGTCTTCCAGTTCATGAACATGAAATGTCTTTTCATTTTTTTGTCTTTAATTTCTTTCAGCAAAGTTTTGTAGTTTTCACTTTGTAAGTGTTCTGCTTCCTTAGTTAAGTTTATTTCGAATTTTTTGACACATTTTATGAAATTTATTTTTAGTTATCCTCTTTTATATTTGTTATGCTATTAGAAATAGAATCTCTAAAATTTTTTCAAACCTGTGTATTGCTAGTGTTTAAGAATACCATTGATTTTGTTTCCAGCAACTTTGATAAATTCTGTTAAAAATTCTAATAATTAATCTGTAGATTCTTTAGGATTTTCTACATAAATAACCATATCATATACCATAAAAATAGTTTGTGTTTTTTTTCTCTGATCTCTATCCTTTTATTTCTTTAGTGGGCACCTTAAAAGGAATGCTGTCAGCAATTAACTGTGTAATATAGTATATTTAAGTTTTACAGATGTCCTTTATTAGGTTAAAGAAGCTACCTTTTGTTCTTAAATTGTGAATTTTTTCAAATCATGAATTGGAGCTGAATTTTAGCAAATGCTTTTTCTACTTATATAGAAATGATCATCAAAAATCTCTCCTTTGATCTGTTAATATGATCATTGATTTTCCTAATGTTCAGTCAAGCCTGTATTCCTGGGATAAACCCAACTTGGTTTTGATGTATTGTTAGAATTTGCTTATATAAGCCATCACTGCATTTGGTTAACTAACTTTTAAGGCTTTCAATCTGGAGAGCGAGATAACTATATATTTTTTAAATCAGTAAACATTTTAATAAACTATAACATAAATAGAATAATGTACAAATCAATAAATTTGCAGCTTGGTGAGTTATCAACATACCCATGTAACTACCAACCTGGGCAAGATATGGAACATTACCAGCACCCCAAAAGCCCCCATGTGCCTTCCAAATCACTGCCCCTCCTTCCACCTCAACAGTAATCACTATCCACATTTCTCACATGGTGGTCTAGTTGCTGGCTTTATGCCTAAGAATGGAATTGCTAGTCCTTATGGTATACAAATTTTCAGCTCTAGTAGACACTGCCAAACTGTTTAGCAATGTAGTTGTACTGGTTTACATTTACAGTAGCATTTTGAATATTCTAGATGTTCTGTATCCTTGCCTAAACTTGCAATTAACAATCTTAAAAAAATTTTCTTTCACAACTTCATTATGGTATAGTGGACATACAAAAGATTGAACTTATTGAAGTGTACGATTTCGTTAGTTTTCACGTATGTAATCTCTGTGAAACCATCACCATAGTCAAGATAATGATGATATCCATCACCCCCCACCTCCCAAATTTTCTTGTGCTGCTTGGTAATCCATGTGTCCTTTCCTCCACCCTCATCTCCAGGAAGCCACTGATTTACTTTCTTTTTTGTCCCTTACTCAGCTTTATTATTTTGAGATTCCTCCATATTGTTGTTTGTACCTATAGCTTGCATTTTTTGTTTATTGCCAAGTAGTATTTGTATATATATGCCACAAATTATTGTCTGCTTTTCTATTTAGGTTACTTTCATTTTTTTGGCTATTACAAATGAAGCTGTTATGAACATCTGTGTATGAATCTTTACGTAGACATATGCTTTCGTTTCTCTTGGGTAAATAGCTAAGAGATAAAAGGCTGGATTATAGGGTAAGATGTATACCATGTTACATAGCCACCAGTAGTGAAAGAGTTTCAGTTTCTTCAAACTTGACAAAACTTGGTGGATCGGTGTTTTAAATGTATGCTTTTCTAGTAGGTATGTAGTGCTGTCTCACTGTGATTTTAATTTGCATTCCTCTGATGACTAATGTTTTTGAGTATCTTTTAATGTGCTTATTAGTTATTCATGTATCTTTTTTGGTGAAATGTCTGCTCACACCTTCTGCCCGTTTTTCAAGTGAGTCATTTTGTTATTATTGAGTTGTAGGAGTTCTTTGTTTATTCAGAGTACACATTATTTTCAGTATGTGAATTGCTATCTGTGGCTTTTTATTTTCTTAATACTGTCGTTTGAAAAGCAAAAGTTTTTAGTTTTGACAAAATCCAATATATCAAAATTTTTTTACGTGTAGTGCTTTTGGTGTCCTAAGAAATCTTACCTAACTCAAAAATCACAAAGTTTCTTTCCTATGTTTTCTTCAAGAAGTGTTTCAGTTTGGCACTTACATTTAGGTCTATATTTCCTTTTTTTTTTTTTTTTAAAGATTTTATTTTTCCTTTTTCTCCCCAAAGCCTCCCAGTACATAGTTGTATATTTTTTCAGTTGGGGATCCTTCTAGTTGTGGCATGTAGGATGCCGCCTCAGCTTGGCCTGATGATTGGTGCCATGTCTGCTCCCAGGACCTGAACCAGCGAAACCCTGGGCTGCGGAAACAGAGTGCACGAACTTAACCACTCGGCCATGGGGCCAGCCCCTATATTTCCTTTCAAGTTAACTTTTATACGTGGTATGAGATCTCAATTTATTTGTTTGCATAGATATTCATTTATCACATCACCGTTTGTTGAAAGGACTATCCTTTCACTATTGAATTGCCTTGCCGCTTGTTCAGAATCAATTAATCATAGATGTAAGAGTTTATTTCTGGACTGTATTCTGTTCTTTAGATATCTATGTGTCTCTTTTTATGCCAGCCCCACACTGCTTTAAGTACTGTAGCTATATACCAACTTTTGAAATCAGGTAATGTAAGTTCTCCAACTTTGTTCTGTTTCAAAATTGCATTTCCATATAATTTTTAGAGTGTGCTTGCCAGTTTCTAAAATATAGCTTGCAGGAATTTTGATAGGAAATGCATTGAATCTGTAGATCATTGTGGAGAGAATTGCCCTCTGTACAATATGGTGTATTATTATCCATGACTATGGTGTGTGGCTCTCTTTATTTATATCTCCCTCTTTATTTATATCTCCTTTAATTTCTGTCAGCAATGTTTTGTAGTTTTTAATATATAGGTCTTGTGCTTGTTTTCTTAAATTTATTCCTAAGTACTCTTTTTGAAGCCAGTGTGAATGGAATTATTTTCTTTATTTCGTGTTTGGTAGTATTTCTTGCTAGTATATCGAAATACGGTCAATGTTTATATATTTCATTCTACAATCTTGTTTTTTATGATCTTGCTCAACTCTCTTATTAGTTTTGGTAGTGTTTTCTTTCTTTGTTTTTTTAAAGATATTTTACCTAAAGGCTCATGTCATCTGCAAATTAAGATTGTTTTATTTCTTGCTTTGTAATATGGATGCCTTTAATTTCTTTTTCTTGCCTTATTGCACTCGCTAGATCCTACAGTTTAATGTTAATATAAGATGTGACATTGCATATTCTTACTTTGTTCTTGAGGTTAGGGGGAAAGCATTCAGTATTTTAGCATTATTTAGCATTATTATTTTATGATGTTTGTTGTAGGTTTTTCATAAATCCCCATTATCAGGTTGAAGAAGTTTTCTTCTGTTTCTAGTTTGTTGAGAGTTTTTAACATAAATTGACTTTGAATTTGGTTAAATAAATGCTTCTTTTTGTGTATCCACTGATGCAATCCTGTGCTTTTTATTCTTTGTTTTATACAGTATACTACACTAATCCGTTTTTTGATATTAAGCCAGCCGTGCCTTTATGGGTTAATTCTTACATGGTCATGGTGTATAATCATTTTTATACATGATTGAATTCTTGTTAAGGATATGTTGATAAGAGCTAATGATATGTAATTTTCTTATCAGGTCTGTTTCTGGCTTTTGTGTCATGGCAATACTAGCCTCATAGAATATCATGATGGGAAGTCTTTTTTTTCTGCACTATTTGTATAATCTGTTTGCATAGGTTTGGTAGTATTTCTTGCTAGATGTTTGAATTTACCAGTGACGCCATCTGTACTTGGATTTTTCTTTTAGGAAGATTTTAAATTCCAATTCAGTTTTTGTGTTTTTTCCCCCACATGCTATTAGTCTGTTGAGATTTTTCTGTTTCTTATTGAGTCAACTTTCATAATTCATGACTTTCTGGGAATTTTCCTTTTCATCTAAGTTGTCTCTCTTTATAAAGTTGGTCATAGTTCCTTATAAGAATTTTAATTTCAGTGTGATCTATAGTGATATCCCTCTTTCATTTCTAATTTTGGTAATTTGTATCTCTTCTCTCTCTCTCTCTTTTTTTATATTAGTCTAGTTAAAGGTTTGTGCATTTTGTTGATCTTTCCAAGAACCAACTTTTGGATTCATTGAGTTTCTCTATTGTGTTTCTGTTTTCTAGTTCATTGATTTCTGCTTTAATATTTATCATTTCTTTCCTTCTGCTTACTTTCAGTTTGATTAGCTCTGCTTTTCCTACTTTTATTAGGTTGGAACTTAGTTTATTGATTTTAGGTATTTCTACATTTCTAATATAAGCATTTAAAGGTATAAATTTTTTTCTTAGCACTTCTTTAATTTCATTCCATCAATTTTGATATGTAATTTTTTATTTTCACTTAATTCATGATATTTTATAAAATTTCTTGTGATTTTTTTGATTCTTGAGTTATTTAGAAGCATGTTATTTAGTTTCATTATATTTTGGGATATCTCCAATTTTTCTGTTGTTTTCTAATTAAATCTTTTATGGTTGAAGAATATACTTTGTATTATTTCAGTCCTTTTAAGTTTATTGAGACTTATTTTATGCCCCTGGATGTAGACCATCCTGGAGAATGTTCTACATGATGTTGGAAAGTATGTATATTCTGCTCTTGTTGGATGATGTGTACTCTAAATGTCAGTCAAGTAAAGTTAGTTGATAGTGTTGTCTAGTTGTCTGTATACTTACTGATTTTCTCTTCAGTTGTATTAATTCTTGAGAGAGGATTATTGAAATCTCCAAATATAATTGTTGAATTGTCTATTTCTCTTTTCAGTTTTGACAATTTTTGCTCTTTTATTTTGATGCTTCAGTATTAGGGGCATATAATTTATAATTGTTATGTCTTCCTGGGGTATTAACCCTTTCAACATTATGAAATGTCCCTCTTTGGTTTAAAAAATATTTCTTAAGATCAGAGGGTTTTTTTTCTGTTTTAAATGTAACCATGGTTATTGTTTACATGATATGTCTTTACTGTCCTTTTACTTTCATTCTTTTGTATCTTTGAATCTAAAGTGTGTCTCTCTCGACTATATATAGTTGAGGTTTGTTTTCCTGTCTGGTCTTAAAATTCTGCCTTTTGATTGAAGTGTTTAGTCCAATCTCAGTTGATGTAATTATTAATATGATTTGATTTATGTCTGCCATTTTGATATTTGTTTTCTATATGTCTCAGGTTTTTTTGTTCTCCCTTACTGCCTTCTTTTTTGTTAAACCCATACTTTTTAGTACATCATTTTAATTTTCTTCTTTATTTTTAAAACTATATTAGTGATTTGCTTAGTGATTGTTCTGTTTATTACAATATTCATTTTGACTTATCACAAACTACTTCGGGTTAAAAGTAAATTAATTTTGGTAAAATAGAGCAGCTTTATTCCGATACAACTCTATGTCCTTTTCCTCTTGTGTTGTTGTCACATAGATCTATAAATGTCATAAGCTCAACAATATTGTGTTATAATTATTTCTTTGTGTAGCCCCACACTTTTCAAAAAAATGAAGAGAATAAAACAGAAAATATATTTATACATTGCTTTATATTTATCCACATATTTACTATTGCTGGTGCACTTCATTTCTTCCTGTGGATTTGAGTTACCCCTTGGCATCATTTCCTTTTGGCTAGTTGGACTTCCTTCAGTATATCTTGTAAGGGAGTTTTACTTTCATTGAATTATTTTGATATTTGCTTATCTGGGAATATTTTCATGTTGCCTTCATTTTGAATGATAGTTTTCCTGAATATTGAGTTTGTGGGTTTTTTCCCGAGACTTTGAAGCTTCTCACTTTTGTTGTTTCTGATGAAAAGTCAGCCATTAATCATATTGTATTTCCTCTGTATATGATGAGTTGTTTTTTTCTTCCTGCTTTCAAAGTTTTCCGTTCCAGTTTGTCTTTCCCCAGTTTGACTATGATTTGTCTAAGTTGATTCTCTTCATGATCATCCTACTCTGTACATTAATGTTTTTCATCAAATTTTGGAAATTTTTGGCTGGTATTTCTTCAGATATTTAATTGTCATTTCTCTTCAGGCTCCTCTGAGTTGTAACAGTTTCTCAGACTTTCTATAGTTTTGATGCCCTTGACAGTTTTGAGTAGTGGTCAGATATTTTGTAGAATGTTCCTCAGGATTTGTTTGATGTTTTTCTCATGGGTAGACTGATGTTATGAGTTTTTGGAAGAAAGACCACAGAGGTGAATGTGAATTACCATTCTTAACTTGTCAAAGGTTCATGCTATCAGATTGACTTATCAATGACTTTTTTAACCTTGATCACCTGGCTAAGGTAGTGTTTGTTAGGTTTCTCCATTGTATGGTTACTTTTATAATTTCCCTATGTATCCTCCTTTGAGCCGAGCCATAAGCATAGCCCACACTGAAAAGTCCACCTCCTTGAGAGACAAATTCCTACATCAATTATTTGCAATTCTTCTGTAGAGGACATTTGTCTGTTCTCTCTCATTTATTTATTAAATTATTTTCTTAAGTCAATGTGGACTCATTTACATGTATTTTATACTTTGGGTTATTAACCAGTATTATGTTATTTATTTTTTTGGTTACATTGTTCCAGCTTTGGACATTGTGAGCTCTTTCATTTGGCCCCTATGTCCCTTTGACATACTTCATCATTTTGTATTTTGAGCACTTCCTTACTTTCTGGCACTGCAAGATGCTTCAGACTAATCTTGTGCTTTTCCTGCTCCACACCTAGAATCAGCCCTTTATTTAAGGATTCCTGGTTCCTTTTATAGGAAAAAAATTTTTTTTAACTGTTTCTTTGTTGAGATTCTCTATTTGTTGAATCATTGTCATAATATTTTTTGTTATTTTGACATACTTTCTTTAAATTCTTTGAATATATTTATAGTAACTGTTTTATAGTCTTTGCCTACTAAAACCAACATATGCCTTCATTCAGAGACAGTTTCGGTTGATTGCTTTTTTCCTAAACTAGGTCATACTTCTTTGTATGTCTCATAATTTGTTTGTGATTGCTTCCTTTCCTGTTCTCTTTATCTTTGTGAGTTTATGACTTTTCTATTCCTTTCTTGTGTTTTTAGTGGATTTTGGGAAGGAAACAGAGATAAGTGTATGTTTTCAACATGCCATACTTTTTTTTATTTCATTCATTTTTTTTTTTTTTTTTTTGAGGAAGATTAGCCCTGAGCTAACATCTGCCACCAGTCCTCCTCTTCTTGCTGAGGAAGTCTGGCCCTGAGCTAACATCCGTGCCTATCTTCCTCTACTTTAAATGTGGGACGCCCACCACAGCATGGCTTGACAAGTGGTGCATAGGTCCACACTCGGGATCCAAACTGGTGAATCCCAGGCTGCCAAAGTGGAACGTGTGAACTTAACTGCTGTACCACTGGGCCAGCCCCTCCACGTGCCATATTTAAATGATAGTCCCAGAGCTAATATTTAAAGCCATTCCTTGGTTCAGAATCCTATTTTCATAACTAATAATCTCTGTTGCTCCCCAAACATTTAATAAGTGGTGTACCTGAGACTTAGTAGGCACTCAGACAAAAATAATTCTAAAGAATGCAGTTGTGTTGCTTAACGTTGAGGATATGTTCTGAGAAATGTGTCACTGGGTAATTTTGTTGTTATGTGAACATGATAGAAGTGTACTTACACAAACCCAGATGGTATAGCTTACTACACACCCAGGCTATCTGGTACTAGTCTTGTGTGATCAGTCATAGATACAGTCTGTTGTTGACTGAAATGTCATTATGCGGTGCATGGCTGTAATAACCTTTCAGAACATAAAGCCTATGTGTCCTAATTGTATTTTTTATCCTCATGAGATTTGTTACTCCAAGCAGTTGAGTTTATAATTTTTACTGTCTTCTTACAGAGATAGGGAAGAACGACTGGCAGCACTAACCGCTGCTCAACAAGAAGCTATGGAAGAGCTGCAGAAGAAAATTCAGCTCAAGGTAGGGATATTATATATTTCAATTTTTGAAATTTTAGAGCTTGTCAGTGGAGCATGAGCTTAAAATTTTATATATTGAATTAATTATATGAAAAATTGAATTAATTCGTGTTTCTAGTCTCTGGATTACAAGATTTATATGAGTAAGCTACAATTATTTCTAACTCAACTGTCTTTTCAGACAGTTTAGTTTTCACTAAATTTATTTTAATAAAGTAAAGCAGTTGAGGGAAAAAAATTAAAGGAATTTTAACATTTCTTGTTTTTATTAAGCAATTCATTAATGATTTGAAGGCATTACTACTAGCCCTCTGATATTCATAGATTTAATTATTTAGAAATAAACTAAAAGATGACTATAATTTGTTTCACTTGATTTCAATGCTTAGGATTGCACAATTGTAGCTTGGGAGATTATGATAAACTGATATTTTCTAGAAAATCTTTGCCAGTAGTATTAGAGTTTCTACCAGTATGAATTTTTCACGTTGTTACAATTATTTACATGTTAGTTCCTCACAGAGACAGTAAATTCTGTAAGGTAGAGGGCTATATGTTACTATTTGTATAGTCTTAGAACTTTATCATTCATTTAAATTTAATGCAGCAAATATTTATTGAGCCTTGTGGTAGGCATGGGAATGCAGAGATGAGTAAGATATGATTCTAAGTTTCAAAAAACTAATAATCTACTGTGAGATTCAGATGCTAAACAGACAATTTCCCTATGTTAGGGGTATACATGGAGTGCTATGGAAGTACAGAGGAGGGCACTTAATCTAACTTGAAGGGTTTCAGCAGTTAGGGAAATAATTTTAGAGAATAATTCCTGAGCTGAATCTTGAAAGAAAGATGAGTTGAATGGGTAGGCGGGTGGGATGGCATTCCAGCCATGTGAAATAGTATGAGCATGAAGTCAGAAGTCTGAAACTATTTTTTTGGTTTATTTGTTTTTTGTTTTCTGGGAAGTCACTGGAGGTGTAGAACAGCTAGTGATAGAGTAGATGTGGGCAGAGTTCTGTGTCATGATGGGCCTTGTCTGCCGTGAGGATAAGCTTGATCTTTACCTGTGGGTCACGATTTCCCATAGTGTGTTCTAGGAAGTGCTTCTCAAATGTGTGGTGTAGTCAAATACCTGTGTAAAATGTTGCTTAGTATAGGCTGGGTTTATTGAGTCATAGTGCACTGTGTTAAAAGCCCGTTTAGCTTTAACTTACTACTTTCCAAATGTTTTTTAACTGTAGAACCTCTTTCACAAAAACACTCATTAATATCCCATGGTATAGTTCCATGATGCACAGTGTAGGAAACGTTCTATTAAAGGGCTTTATGTAGATTCTCGTCTTCAGTGTTCAAGTTTACATTGGATTAGGATATTCTCCTATTATTTTAGAAAGTTTAATGGAAATATTATTTTTCAAGTTCTCAGTATAATTTGAATAATTTTTGATATTCTCACACTCTGACTTCATCTACAGCATGATGAAAGCATTCGAAGGCACATGGAACAGATTGAACAAAGAAAAGAAAAAGCTGCTGAGTTAAGCAGTGGACGACATGCAAATACTGATTATGCCCCCAAACTGACCCCTTATGAAAGAAAGAAGCAGTGTTCTCTCTGCAGTGTCCTGGTAGGTTGTCATTATCAATATTGTGATGATATATTATGATTTATTACTAAACTATGGAAGTATATTCTCCCAGTCTTTTAAAACTTATCTATACTAAGGCATCTGCTGGGTACTTGGATTTCTTTCATGATTTTTATGCAAAGTAAGTAGTAGAAAAATAGTATCAGCATTTATGAGTGGCAGCACAAAGTGCCAAAGCATGCAGTTGCTACTAAAATGGATGTATACCTGCTTAATTATAGCCCAAGACAATATTTTTGGGTATTGGGACTGAAAAAGAAAAGAAGCATTCATTTTTTTTTTTTTGAGGAGGATTAGCCCTGAGCTAATTACTGCCAGTCCTCCTCTTATTTGCTGAGGAAGCCTGGCCCTGATCTAACGTTCATGCCCATCTTCCTCTACTTTATATGTGGGATGCCTACCACAGCATGGCGTGCCAAGCGGTGCCATGTCCACACCCATGATCCGCACCTGCGAACCCCAGGCCTCCGGGAAGTGGAACGTGCATACTTTTAACTGCTGCACCACTGGGCTGGCCCCAAGGAAAGAAGCATTTTCAATGCTGAAACTTGAACCTTGAGACTTAAAGGAAATGATATCCTGTTAAGGTTGGCTATGATCACATGCCTTTTTTGACCGTATCTTGTAGAGGATTCTCAGAATTGTGTTCTGAAGAAAATATTCTTATGCCTAATATGTGAAAGAGCGATCTCAACTTGCAAATTGAATGTGTAATATTTAAAATCAGATATAATTATATGTTGATTACATTGCTTTCATTTTATGGTTTTAGATCTCTTCAGAGGTGTATCTTTTTAGCCACATTAAAGGAAAAAAACACCAGCAAGCTGTGAGAGAGAATAGTAGCATCCAAGGACGTGAACTTTCAGATGAAGAAGTGGTAAGCTTTACTTTTGTTTGTTTATGTGTATTGAGTACCTAGTATGTTCTCTTTTATTGTGAAGAATTCCATGTTCATATATATTTGCATGATTAAAACTATATTTAATATTTAATTACTACTACATATAGTACACAAATGTGTCATAATTTTAGTATACATGTTAATTTAACAAAAAACATAAAAATAAGAATTTAGTACTATTATTTATATAATTGCAGTGCAAAAAAAGTCATGGTATTTTGATATTTCAGTAAGACAAGAAAAACATTATCTAGTGATGCTCTACATTTCTTGGAAAACAGTTAACAATATAAATTTCATATTATCAGTACAATATTTAGAAATGTTTGGAAATGCATTATTTAACTACCAATAATTATTGTTTACATGGAATTTAGATTGAAATATGTATTTTTATATTTTTCATTCAACTCTTATGGAGACATAGATTTGTCGGTACTAGTTGTAATACCAAATTTCTAAAGCTACCCAAAGATGGGAAATTCATGTTTGGTCAAGCATCTTTTAAGATGTCCATGAAAGATTGTTGTGGTTCTTTATGGGCAGTACCTGTGGGTACGTGCACGTGTGTAACTCTTTGTGTTTTTTGGAGTATAGCATATATTAATAGAGTACACAAATCTCAAATATATACCTCAAGTGTATAGATGAATTTTTATGTATGTTCCACTTATATCAAGATATAGATCAATTCTTGCACTCCAGAAGGCTCTGTCATGTCTCTGATGACTAGTACTATCTTGAACTCCATATAAATGGTATCATACAGTCTGTACTTTCTGTGTCTGGCTTCTTTCACTCATCCTTAAGTCTGTGAGATTGATCTTTAATGTTTATATGAAGCTCTAGTTCATTCTTTTTTCTTAGATTTTTTTTCCGTGCCTTCCAGGCAAAGACCATTAGGAGTACATCTATAGTTGAATAAAATGGGCTTTATTGATTTGTTCAAAGAACGGAAAATGCACATTATGCGGAGTTATGGGGCTTCTCAATAAGGTGTTAGAAAGGACTTACCGGATTTGGGCTTGTGCTAGGTGATTTTGTGTATGGGGGGGTTGTGGTGTTCAAGTACTTGGAGCTTTGCTGGATTGGATACTGTCAGGAAGTAAGGGTAATTCTGTGGTTGGTTCTTAATAAATTTTACTTAGGTAGGAGGAATGAAGCTACTGTTTTCTCCTAAGTTTCTGGATATAGCAAATGCTTCAGGGGAAATTACACAGTTACTTGGGCTCACTTCTCTATGATTTCTTCCTTTTGAGGATTTTTGCCCTTCAAGTTCCCATCACTTTGTCAGCTTTAAACCAAATTCTGTCTTCTCAGCTCAGTAAGACTGCCCCTTTCAGGTTGCACTGTTCTCTCATGCCAAAAATTGTCATAAACCTTTAAGAAAAAACCCATAGTGATTGCGGAGCTCACCTCATGTGCTTTCCCTTCCTTTAGGGATCATGGTCTCTCAAGTCCTGGCTGTGTTGGCTGTTCTTCAATGCCTTCAAACAGATGTTTTGTGTATTTTGTGCAACTTTTGGAGTTGGAAGATTAGTGTAGTATAAGCCAGTTCACTGTGGCTGGAATTGGAAGTCTCCTAATGTTTAATTCCTGTATATCCATTGTTTGACATAATACTCGACACATAATAAGCTATTTAATAAAAGCCCATTGGGTTGAGTTGAATTGAACTGAAAGGTTATACCAAATGACTTTAGGTACTATTAATAAAAATGAAATAAAAATGGAACTAATCATCTATTTTGTTTACCTCAAATAATCTTTTGCCTTTTTCTGAAATTGTATGGGTATTTTAAGAGAGAATAGTATGGAATTTTTCTTTTTACTTGAATCATTCATATAATTATTCCTATTCTCTACTGAAGTTTGCTCTTTAAAACTAGTCATGTATATGTGTGCTCCAGTTTGAAAAAATCCTAAATTGCTTCATTAATTAGAATTTTCATTATTCCCATTATAAAGGAAATTCTTCCACTTATAAAAATTATTTCTCATTAAATTCTCTTAATAAAAAACCTAAATATTATTTAATTTACAAAAACTTATTTTAAAATTTTCGGGAGCACTGCTATTATGTAAACAGAAATCTAAATTTTATGTGTTTTCTAATAAGGAAAGAATATTTAATTCGTGCACTTTGGAAGAAAAATGTGCAATATTATCTAACTTCTGTAGCTATCATAGCATAGTCTGATGTTTAGCTGTTGTGGTTTGAGATTTGATTGATGTGCTCATTTTATGTACTGTTTCAATTCGAAAGAATTAAATTTTCTTTAAGTTCTCACCTAATTCATGTAGTTATTCTTGGTTATAGCCCCTTCTTTCTGAAAACAAGTGTGCAATATAGCATATGAGTTATGTGATATAGAAAGACAATTTTATATTTACTCACGTGGAAGTTTTATTTTTAATCAGTAGAGTTATCTATAGTAAACATACTTATTCTACTTAAAGTTATTACTTGTCAGCTGTGATGTCTTTATATTATATACATCTTGTCTATGTCCCTTCTTCTTTGACATGTAAGATGTTATTTATACCACCTCTGATCTTATGAAATTGTACCTTTGACCTTATGCACTTGTCGTATCAGATAACTTACTCTTGATCTTTGACACATTTTGTTTTAAGCCTGTTAAACATAATAGGTAACTGCCAAGCAAGAAGGGTTTAATGTTTTGTGTTTTTATTGTAATTTGATCAGGAAATTTTCCTTGTATTTCTTGAGCCTTCATAAAAAAGCTGTTACATGTTTGATTTTTTTCTCTTTCATCATCTTAGAATATAGATGATAAAAGTAAGTGATTTTTAAAGATCTAAACAAATGAGTGCTAGTTTTAATAAGATCCAAAATATAATTTTTTAAATGCATTTAAAGTAGTAGTTTTAATTAAAACTCTGATTTCTTTGTGGTCCTGTTTTCACACTATCTAGAGAAGCTGATAGTGGTTTTTGTGGAAGTTGCAGGAAGTACATTTAATTCTATATAGAGAATGAAGTTAAAAAGTGTTTTTTAAAAAATTTTGAATCCATGCATTTCTGTGTTTCTGAGACTCCTTGGCTTTAAAATCATGTAAATCATATAAGCTCTGTTTGTTAAACTGTGTACTTATATAGAGAGAAAACAATAGTTTATTTTCATTTGATTCATGAAGGATCTTAACTATAATTTTTTGGATGTTTGCAACCAAGTGTGATTTTAAAAATCCCAAAATTAGTATTTAAAATTGAAAAAAATATGTTAATTAGGTGATTGAAGAAAAAAGAAATTTAAAATTAATAAAAACATAAAGACATCACTGTGTTTAATGAACTTACATAAGCTGATCTGTTTGGCCAGAGTATGCCTGACATTGAGGTAGAAGTAGTAGTAGATGTCTCCCAGAATTGATTACAATCTGGAAAATAATAGATGATTTCTAATAGATCCTTTCATTTCCTTACCTTGCTTACCTTTGTTTGTAGAAGCAGAAGTATTTACTCTCTTTTTATAATCATATTAGGAAAACATCTTGTTTGCCTTTCAATAGAAAATCAAGTCAAGCAGACAAACTAGAACTCATTTAGAATAAATCTTGGTGAGTTTCCCCCCCAATATCTCAATAAGTGTACATTTTAAGTTAGAGAAATGATCTAAAAACAACTTACCCTTCCTTATAAGACATAGCTTTCATTGCCTTCGTTTTCTCTTTAATAGGATGAGAAAATTTTATAGTTGTGTGTGTGTGCGAGAGAGAGAACAAGTATATGTATTCAGTATATAATTCACATATGAATATAGCTGATTGTTAATTTTTATATTTCTTTTAACTTTTGGAATTCTTATGGTGGTAAATTCTCTCACGTTGTAACAAGGATATGCGGAGAATATGTAGCTATCTACCATAGCTGATTTAGTCGTCTTCATTGGTTCAAGGAAAAATTTTTAACTAGGTAAATAGTTTTTTTTTATTGAGTTCATAATAGTTTACAATATTGTGAAGTTTCACTTGTACATTATTACCTGTCTGTCACCATGTAAGTACCCTGCTTCACCCCCTGTCCCCACCCACCAAGCCCCCTTCTCCTGGTAACCTCTGAACTATTCTCTTTGTCCGTGTGTTTATCTGTCTTCCACATATGAGTGAAATCATATGGTGTTTGTCTTTCTCTGTCTGGCTTATTTTGCTTAACATAATTCCCTCTAGGTCCATCCATGTTGTTGTGAATGGGACAATTTTGTCTTTTTTTATGGCTGTATAGTGTTCCATTGTATATATATACCACATCTTCTTTATCCAATCATCAGTCTATGGGCACTTGGATTGCTTCCGCATCGTGGCCATTGTCAATAATGGTGCAATGAACATAGGTATGCATAAGTCATTTTGAATTGTTGATTTCAGGTTTTTTGAATAGATACCCAGTAGTGGGATAGCTGGGTCATGGTATTTCTACTTTTAGTTTCTTGAGGAATCTCCATAGTTTTCCATAGTAGCTGCACTGGTTTGCATTCCCACTGGCAGTGTATGAGGGTTCCTTTTTTGCTGCAACCTCTCCAACATTTGTTATTTTTTCTCTTAGTGATTATAACCATGGAACAGGTATAAGATGATATCTTAGTGTAGTTTTGATGTGGATTTCCCTAACGATTAGTGATGTTGAACATCTTTTCTGTGCCTGTTGGCCATTTGTATATCTTCTTTGGAGAGATGTCAGCTCATATCTTCTCCCCATTTTTTGATTGGGCTGTTTGTCTTTTTGTTCTTTAGTTGTGTGAGTTCTTTATATATTATGGAGATTAACCCCTTGTCAGATACATGATTTGCAAATATTTTCTCCCAGTTGGTAGATTATCTTTTTGTTTTGATCCTGGTTTCCTTTGCCTTTCAGAAGCTCTTTAGTCTGATGAAGTCCCACTTGTTTATTTTTTCTTTTATTTCCTTTGTCCAAGAAGACATGGTATTCGAAAAGATCCTTTCAAGATCAACATCAAAGAGTATACTACCTGTATTTTCTTCTGGAAGTTTTATGTTTTCAGATCTTACCTTCAAGTGTTTGATTCATTTGTAGTTTATTTTTTTGTATGGCGTAAGATAATAGCCTACTTTCATTCTTTTGCATGTGGATGTCCAGTTTCCCAACACCGTGTATTGAAGAGGCTATCTTTTCTCCATTATATCCTCTTAGTAATTTTGTTGAAGATTAGCTGTCCATATCTGTGGTTTTATTTCTGGGCTTTCAGTTCTGTTCACTTGATCTGTGTGCCTGTTTTTGTACCAGTACTATGCTGTTTTGATTACTGTAGCTTTGTAGTATGTTTTGAAGTCAGGCATTGTGATGCCTCTAGCTTTGTTCTTTTTTTCTCAGGATTGCTTTAAATATTTGGCATCCTTTTTTGCCCCATATTAATTTTAGGATTCTTTGTTTTATTTCCATCATTGGGATTCTGATTGGGATTGCATTGAATCTGTAGATTGCTTTAGGTAGTATGGGCATTTTAACTATGTGTGTTCTTCCAATCTATGTGCATGGAATATCTTTCCATTTCTTTATGTCATCATCAATTTCTCGATAATTTCTTATTGTTTTCATTGTGCAGGTCTTTCACTTCCTTGGTTAAATTTATTCCTAGATATTTTATTCTTTTGTTGCACTTGTAAATGCAATTGTAAATGGGATTGTGTTCTTGAGTTGTCTGTTAGTTCATTATTAGAGTATAAAAATGCAATTGATTTTTCTAAGTTGATGTTGTACCCTGCAACTTTGCTGTAGTTGATGATTATTTCTAATAGTTATCTGATGGATTCTTCAGGGTTTTCTATACATAAAATCAAGTCGTCTGCAAACAGTGAGAATTTCACTTTTTCATTACCTATTTGGATTCCTTTTATTACTTTTTCTTGCCTAATTGCTCTGGCCAAAACCTCCAGTACAATGTTGAATAAGAGTGGTGAGAGTGGGCATCTTTGTCTTGTTCCTACTCTCAGAGGGATGGCGTTGTGTTTTTCCCCATTTAGTATGATCTTGGCTGTGGGTTTGTCATATATAGCCTTTATTATAGTGAGGTACTTTCCTTCTATCCCCATTTTGTTAAGAGTTTTTATCATGAATGGCTGTTGGAGCTTGTCAGATGCTTTCTCTGCACCTATTGAGATGATCATGTGGATTTTATTCCTCATTTTGTTGAAGTGGTTTATCACATTGATTTGCTGATGTTGTTCCATTCCTGTGTCCCTGGTATGAATCCCACTTGATCATGGTGTATGATCTTTTTGATGTATTGCTGTATTCGTGTTGCCAATATTTTGTTGAGGATTTTTGCATCTATATTCATCAGCAACATTGGCCTGTAATTTTCCTTTTTTTGTGTTGTCCTTGTCAGGATTTGGCATAGGAGTGATGTTTGCCTCATGGAATGTGTTAGGAAGTGTTCCATCTTCCCTAATTTTTTGAAATAGTTTGAGAAGGATAGGTATTAAATCCTCCTTGAATATTTGGTAGAATTCACCAGGGAAGCCTTCTGGTCCTGGACTTTTATTTTTTGGAATGTTTTTGATTACTGTTTCAGTCTCTTTCCTTGTGATTAGTCTCTTGAGATTGTATTTCTTCTTGCTTCAGCTTTAGGAAGTTGTAAGAGTCCAAGAATTTATCCATATCTTCTAGATTTTCTAATTTGTTGGCATATAGCTTTTCATAGTATTCTCTTATAATCTTTTATATTTCTGTGGTATCTGTTGTAATTTCTCCTTTCTCATTTCTAATTTTATTTGTCTGAGGTTTCTCTCTCTTTTTCTTTGTAAGTCTGGCTAGGGGTTTGTTAATTTTCTTTGTCTTCTCAAGAACCAGCTCTTTGTTTCATTTATCCTTTCTGCTGTCTTTTTTGTTTCAATTGCATTTATTTCTCCTCTGATTTTTATGATTTCCCTCCTTCTCCTGACTTTGGGCTTTGTTTGTTGTTCTTTTTCTAATTCAGTTAGGTGCAGTTTGGTATTGCTCATTTGGGATTTTTCTTGTTTCTTAAGTTGAGCCTGTATTGCGATGAGTTTTCCTCTTGGTACTGCTTTTATTGCTTCTCATGTGAGTTAGTAGGATATGTTTTCATTTTCATTTGTCTCCAGACATTTTTTGATTTCTCCTTTAATTTCTTCAGTGCTCCATTGCTTGTTCAACAGCTGTTGTTTAGTCTCCACATCTTTGTCCCTTTCTCAGCTTTTCTTTGGTAGTTAATTTGTAGTTTCATAGCATTGTGATCAGAAAAGATGCTTGTAATTATTTCGGTCTTCTTAAATTTATTGAGGCTTGCCTTGTTTCCCAACATACGGTCTATCCTTGAGAATGTTACGTGCACACTTGAGAAGAATGTGTATTCTGCTGTTTTTGGATAAAGTGTTCTATATATATCTGTTAAGTCCAAGTGGTGTAGGTTTTCATTTAATTCCACTGTTTCTTTCTTGATTTTCTGCCTGGATGATCTGTCCATTGATGTGAATGGAGTGTTGAGGTCCCCTATTATTATTGTGTTATTGTTAATAGCTTCTTTTAGGTTTTTAATAGTTGCTTTATATACTTTGGTGCTCCTGTGTTGCTTGCATAGATGTTTATAAGTGTTATTTCTTCTTGATGGAGTGTCCCTTTGGTTATTATATACTGCCCCACTCTGTCTCTGTTTGCCTATCTTATCTTGAAGTCTACTTTGTCTGATAGAAATATTGCAACACCTGCTTTCTTTTGTTTGCTATTAGTTTGGAGTATCATCTTCCATCCCTTCACTCTGAGCCTGTGTTTGTCATTGGAACTGAGATATGTTTTCTGGAGGCAGCATATTGTTGGATCTCATTCTTTAATCCATCTTGCCACTCTGTGTCTTTTTATTGGAGAATTCAATGCCTTTCTGTTTAGGGTGATTATCAATAAATGAGGGCTTAATGCTGCCATTTCCTCTCTCGTTTCCTGATTCTCTTGCATTTCCTTCATTTCTCATGCTGTGTATTTTGCTCTATGAGTTTCTTTTTTTTTTTTTTTGTCCTGTGTTTCCTTGTTTTCTCCTTGTTTATTATTTGTGTCTCTGTTCTGCTTTTTTCTTTAGTGGTTACCATAAGATTTGTATTAAAAATCTTTTGGGTAAGATAGTCCATTTTCTGATGCTGCCTCATATCCTTGGACTAAATCAATTCATTCCTTTTCCTTGTCCCCTCCTATGTTTTTTTTCTCACATCTATTCCATCTTGGGTTGTGTTTGTAGTTAAAATGACAAGATTATCTTTGTTTTTGGTGATATCCTTCTCTTTATCTTTAATGCTATACTTGAGTGTTTGCTAACCTGTTCTGATTCTCTGTACCTATTTATCTACTTACTCCATGATTTGTAACCCCTTTATTCCCCCCCCTTTTTTTCAAGTCTGTGGGCCTTCTTGAGTATTTCTTGTAGGAGGGGCTCTCATGGCTGTGAACCCCCTTAGCTTTTGTTTGTCTGGGAAAGTTTTTATGTCTCTTTCATATTTGAAGGATATTTTCGCTGGATAGAGTATTCTTGGCTGAAAGGTTTTGTCCTTCAAACATTTGAACATGTCATCTAGTCTCTCCTAGCCTGTAAGGCTTTTGAAGAGAAATCTGCTGAAAACCTGATAGGGTTCCTTTGTAGGTTATTTTCATCTGCCTTGCTACCCTTAGCATTCTTTCTTCGTTGTTCACTTTTGTCAGTTTCACTACTATATTACTTGCCTTAGATCTTTTTACATTAACGTATTTACTGCTAACTATGTCTGATTGCCTCTTCCATATGGATTTCCATCTCCTTCCATAGGTTTAGGAACTTCTCACCTATTATTTCTTTGAACAAGCTTTCTGCTCCATTCTTCTCTTCTCCTTCTGCAATACCTATAATTCTTATGTTGCCCTTCCTAATTGAATCGGCTATTTCTTGGATACTTTCTTCATTTCTTTTTTGTCTTGGTTCTCTCTCATCCTCTATCTGGAGGATTTTAGCATGTCTATCCTTGATTATGCTGATACACTCCTCTATAATGTCTGCTCGAGTGTTCAGGGAATCCATATTTTGTTTTACTTCTTTCATTGTGTCTTTCATCTCTAATATTTCTGATTGATTCTTCTTAATATTTTCGATCTCTTTTGTGGAGTATCTCCTGAACTCATTGAATTGTTTCTCTACATTCTCTTTTATCTCGTTGAGTTTTTTGATGAAAGCTATTTTGAATTCTTTGTCATTTAGATTACATATTTCTGTGTCCTCAGCACTAGTTTCTGGGTACTTGTCAATTTCTGGTCTGGACATCTAAGGTAATATTTCATATTGCTAGAGGGAGTGGCTTTGTTTTCTTTGCATCCTGGTGTTACTTGGTCACAGTTATCACCTGTTGCCACTGGGTGGGTGTCAAGAGCCACGTATTCTGAGCCCTTCCCCTTCACTCCAGATCTCAGGCACTGGAGCCAACACTGAGTGGTTGGGGTGAGCTGTGCTTCCTCCTGCTTTGTCTCTGTGTTTTCTTGCCCTGCTCTCACTATCTGCTTTCCTGGGATGTTGGCTTGATGAGGTCACCCCCTGTTAAAGGTTTCTCCCTGGTACAGGGCTTCCCTCTAGCTTGCAAGGGCCCTTGGGGATCCTTGATGTTCCCTCGAACGATTATCACCTCCCCCGTTTCTCCCCTCTCGGAGGCCTCCCGTGGTCCCACATCGCAGTCTTTAGGGGAGGGAGTGAAGTGTTCTCTTACCCCGTTCCACCCTCTTCAAGGGGGGCTCCAGCTTCTCTGCCCTCTGTCATATCACTGCGTGTGTGTCTCAGACGTTTTCTGTGTTGTGTTTGGATGTCCTCTGTTGGAGTATGAATGTCCTTTTCATTGTATGGTGGAAGGGAAAGATTACTAGGAAAGCTCAGTCCACCATGATGCTGAAGTCACTCCTCCATAGGTCTTTTTATATTGGCACAGTTAGGAGATCGGGTGGCCTATTTCACCTGGATTTCCATGCACTTCCCTAGGCTGTGGAAGTTCTCTGCTATTATTTCTTTGAACAAGCCTTCTGCTCCATTCTCCTTCTCTTCTCTCTCTGGAATACCTATAATCTTTATGTTGCCTTTCCTAATTTCAGTTGGATATTTCTCAGAGACTTTCTTCACCTGGTTTGAGTCTTAGTTCTCCCTCCTCCGTCTGATGTATTTTTGTATTTCTGTCTTCATTGTTGCTGATTCATTCCTCCATGCTTTCAGCTCTGTTGTTCAGGGAATCTATATTCTACTTTATCTCACTGATTGTGTTTTTCATCTCTGATATTTCTGACTGGTTCTTCTTTAAAGTTTCAATCTGTTTTGTCAGTTAGCTCTTGAAATCATTGAATTGTATATCTGGAATCTCTTTTAACTCCTTGCATTTCTTAACGGTAGATATTTTGAATTCTCTGTCATTTGGGTTATAGATTTCTGTCTCTGGAGTATTGATTTTTGGGTACTTATCATTTTCATTTTGGTCTGGAGATTTAATATATATCTTCATAGTACTAGCTGCCATAGATTTGTGCTTATGCACTGCGGTAGTATTTGTTCACCACTTTCACCTTTCGTGACTGGTTGGAGGTTATGAACTGTGTATTATGAGCCCACTGGGATCCATGGGATAGCTCCCAGGTGCTGGGCTGGGGCACCAGGCTGGGGGTAGGGATGCTTTTTTTCTCCTGTGCTATCTTGGAGACTTCTTGCTGTGCCCTCACTGTCTGCTTTCCTGGGGTGTTGGCCTCATGAAGACACCCCCTGATCACTTGTCATCTCTGTATGGGGCTTTCCCCTGGGCTGTGAGGGACCTCAGAGATCTATGGTGTTCCTCCAGAGGGCCACCACTCCCTCCTCGCTTTCCTCTTGGAGGCTTTGTGCAATCCCTGGGCTGCTGTCCTTTGGGGAGGAAGAGAAGCTTTCTCTTGTTCCACTTCCTTGGGGTAGGACTCCAGCACCTCCACCTTCCAACATATGGCTGCATGGGTCTCTCAGACGTCTTTTGTGTTGTGTGGATGTTCTCTGTTATAATATGAATATCCTTTTTTGTTGTATCTTAAGAGAGGAGAGTTTTTGGAAATAGCTCCCTCCCCCATGGTGTTGACGTTACTCCACCAGTTTGCTTTATACCTTAGTTTGTTACAATAATTTAAACAGTTCTTCTCGTTTAAGTAATTTAAACAGTTCCAGCTTCTATTAAATAACAATCCTTGGTTCACATCCACTTGCTCATCTTCTTAAGATGGCACCTGTGTTTATTGGAAGAAGAGTGTGGCTTACATGACCCCATGTTAGGAGGCAAAATTGGCATCTTACTTCATGATGTATTCTATAGTCTTTTCTGATTTCAAGTGTGAGTCCCTTGTTTACCTGTACACTTTGTTTTCTGTGGTCCACCAGTCCTGAAGAGTGGTTAGTGAACTATTGATCTGTTCTTTCCACTTGCACAATGTTCCAGTGGAACATCAGTCATTTATTTACCTCTTCCTGACCAGGCCACCCCTCAGTCTTCTCTGCCTACATACCTCTGAGTCTTTGACATAATCTCCATTCTGGCCCTTGCCAGGCCTACTGGCTTTATCACAGGGTTCACACTGCATAAGAACTAAGGGCATCTTGGAAAAACTGAACCACAGGGCTTCCTTCTGAGGATATAGCATGGCCATATTAATGGACCACACCCTGTTTGGTGGCAGGGGCAGCTGGAGAGGCAGTTTCTTTTGAGAATCAAAATAACACTTTTGGCATTACTCTCAGGTAATGTGCCTGTCTCCCTTCGGACATACTTTTTTTTTTTTTTTTAATTTCCTCCTTCCATCTCCAAATTTTTTTTGGCTGGAAAGAAATAAAATTTAGTTTAACATCTCCAACCTCCCTATTCTCACAAAGTAACTAAGACTTAAGGGTAGAAAAGGGAAATTTCTCCATACCCTGGAATAAATGCTGTTCATTTGAATCCTCCGGTCTTGATTATTGACATCCTAAAGGGCAAGGTAAATAAATTTATTAAATCTCAGGATATTGGCTTGGCTTATTAACCTACTGTCTTGTTGTTTATATCTGTTTTGCATTTCTGAAGTTGATTATTATTGAGTGCTTTTTTATTATATTTATTTTAGAACAAATTTTCCTCACCTGTTAGTTGGATTAAGTTGGGAAAAGGCTATGTGCTAAGAAATATAAAATAGATAATCACATTAATAATTTTGGAATACTAGTCCAGTTAGACCTTTTTTTCATACTTTTTAGATGTTATATGACCATTGCCATTTCACTGCTAATAATCACAGTCTCTTTTCTGTATTAGTTTTCTCTTGCTAAACACTCTGTTTTGAAGATACTGATCACTAATCAATGATTCAGGATGAGAAAGCTGAAGAACTATAATTTTCTTCAGGTTTTTGCTGAGTCTGTGTCATTGGATCAGTAAATTACAACTACATAAAGTTCTCTTCTGTGAATCTCTTGTTTTAAACAGTTGCTTTGTTGTTAAATACAGTTTTACACTGGTAACAAATACCTACAGTTTAGAAACTTCAGCTGTTTAGTTTTTAATAAAACTTTATTCTGTGACTTCTACACAGGTCTCATAATACTATTAAACTAAACAAATGTGAAAAGCTGTTTCAACCATATTTCTCTGCATGAATCCTTGGACCATATATGCTGTAATATATGCTGCTTTTTATTTGCGTTATGGTAGTTGCTTAATTATGCGGGTTACTTAGAATAATTAGTACTTTTTTTTTTATTTTGGCATCTGTTTATTTAGGGATTAGAATGGAGTGTTTCTAGCTATTTTAAATGTTAAAATTTATAGTATGTTTTTGGCAGTTATTTGTAGCTGACACACATTGCCTTTATGAAGTTAATTATATATCTAAACATTAAAGACATAAAACCTTAAACTCTTATTCCAGATTATGGTAGTTTAGAATGACTGGAATTGTGGCTACTTTTATACATCCACCAAGTGGAGACTGATACTTTCTCTTCTGGCTCTTATGTGTCAATTGTGAGGAGTAGTAGAATTGTGGCCTTGCATGGTATTAAAAGACTGGAGCAACTCTGATGATTATTTCACAGCTGCTCTCTTTCAGTTGGATCATCAAGGATCAAAAACAGGGTTATAGTGAGGCAAATTTATATAACTCAAGCTGCTTCTACTTCAATATGCTCTCAAAGTTTTGCAACATGTACTTCTTTATATAGAAATTTTATGTGTGCTTCATCTTGAAATCCACAATATTACAACTTCATGTATGAGGAATAAAAGAAGTGGGTTTATTTATAGGAGTTTATGAGTGAGAACTCTCTTGCCCTGATGAGGGTAGATGACAAGTTTAGTATTTTACCTGCCTAATTTAGATAATTATCCTATTTTTTCTTTATAAGCTATTGATTATAAATGCTTTTAATTAAGACTTTATTAGGTTCTTTATCTGAAACACAGTGACCATTGTTTTAGTTCCAAAGTAGATATTTATAGAGGAGCAGGGAATGCCCATCTCTGATCACAATTACTGAATTTTAGTAATAATTGTTTTGTCAATTTGGCCTCTCTTGGAATCAGTGAAGTAGGCATATCTATTGTGTCAGGAAAATCACAAAGCTATAAAACAGAATTTTCACAATCCTACAATTTGGTTCTCTCTCTCAAAAAAAATTGTTTTTAGATTATCAAGTATTTCAACATCAGAAAGTAATGTGGTAAACCCCATACTTCTGCCACCTTGATAATTAGATAACACTTTTTTTCCCCTCCATTTTGGAAGATGGAGTGATATTAGGGATATAGTGTGTAGCTGCTGAGGCCAGGTTCAAGGAATAGAGCTAAATTCTTATGTTTTATGGTGACAAGTCAATAGATAATTCTAAAACTGAAAAATGAAGATGTAGCAGTACAAATATATATTAAAGAATATATAGAAAAAAGATAAAATTATCAGCTTACATCAGTGCCTCTGGATTGTGAAAAGAAGTGGGAGAGCAGAATCATTGACTGTGTAAATTTTGTGCATGGGTAACTTTGATAAAAGCAAAAGCATTAAAAATTTAAAGAAATAAAACACTGGAGATTGTGTACCTGTCCATCTTGCTCAGGAGTCTTTTGCATCCTGTCCATTGTTTTTTATTCATGTTTAAAATTAGATAAATGAATGCATAAAAGGCCTTCATAGTGAAGTTGGATATTTTGGCCAGTTACAGCCTTATTCCTTTATTCTTTTAATTGTTGCAATATTTTTTGATGCCATTATAGGAGACCACATACTGGATTCTATTTAGGACCACTTTGATGAGATTTGTTAGGTAGGTGCATGTATTCTTAAGTCCGTGTTGGCTTTTTGGCATCGTAGAATTGCCCCAAGAACAGATAAATTGCGGCGTGGATAGTTGACTCTTGCCACCTTTTCATCTGTGTTAATCAATATGTAAGATTTAGGTTTACACAGATAGCTAGTTCAGTAACTTGGCATTTTAAGATGAGTGAAATTGACTGGGTTTTTTTTTTGCCCTGTTTCTTTTCTGATTTGCAGTTTTAATTAATTTACAGATTTCTATAAATGGCTTTTATCACGTTAAGAAAGTTCCTGCTATCCCTAGTTTTGTAAGATATTAAAAATAATAAGTATTAATTTTCATTGTTTTCTGGATCTTACGGAAAGGTTGCTTTTTTCATTTAACTTTTTAATGTGATATATTACATTAATGGCTTTTCTGATACTAAACTTATTTCGTCATGATTTAAGAATACATAATTGAATTTGTTTTGCAAATATTTAGGATTTTCCTAATTTTTCTCTTTGCAAGATTATATTAGCTTCATAATTTCAGCTGGCTAGTTTTTCCTGTATTTTTTATCTTAATTTCTGGGACAGGTTGCATAAAATAGAAATAATTTCCTCTTTGAAGGTTTTGCTTAATGTGTCTATAAAATTGTATTTTCCTAGTATGTGTTTTTTGCAAAATTTTTTTTTCTATTTTTTACTTTTGGTAAAATATGTATAACTTAAAATTTACCATCTTAACCCTTTTTAAATGTACAGTTCAGTAGTGTTAAGTACATTCACATTGTTCTGCAGCTATCACCAACATCCATCCACAGAAGTCTTTTCATCTTGCAAAACTGAAACTCTATACCTTTAGTCAATAACTCCCCATTCTCTCTCTCCCCAGGCCCTGGCAACCACCATTCTACTTTCTGTCTTGGGATTTGACTATCTCACATACCTCACATAAGTGGAATCATGCAGTATTTGTTCTTTTGTGACTGGCTTATTTCACTAAGCATAATGTCCTCCAGTTTCAACCATATTGTAGCATATGTCAGATTTTTCTTCCTTTCTAGTGCTGAATAATATTCCATTGAACGTATATACCATATTTTGTTTATCTATTCATTTGTTGATGGGCAGTTGGGTAGCTTCTACCTTTTGGCTATTGCAAATAATGGTGCTCTGGACATGAGTGTACAAATATGTGTTCAAGCACTTGCTTTCAGTTATTTTAATATCCATCCAGAAGTAGATTTCTGGATCATATGGTAATTCTGTTTTTAGTATTTTGAGAAACATCATGCTGCTTTCCACCACAGCTGCACTACTTCTCACACACAGAAAGCTGTGCACGGCTGGTACCAATTTCTCCACGTCCTCACCAACATTATTATTTTATGTTTTTTTGATAGTAGCCATCCTAATTGGTTGGTTAGATTTTAAATTAGTAATTATTTCTTTGAGTGCATTTTGATTTTGTATGATTTACTACATCTGTTTTGGTAAGTTTTCATTTTCTAGGAAATTATATGTTTTCTTCTTAACTTTTCAAAGGTCTTGGCAAAAATTTTTCGTAGTATTCTATGATTTTTATATAGAACTTTAGCTGTATCTCCTTACCATTTATAACATTTTTTATTTGTTCCTTTATTTTTTTTTTCTTGATCATTCTTGCCAGAAGTTTGTCTATTTTATTAGTATTTCCAAGGATTTGGTTTTGATTTTTTTGATTCTGTCTATTGCTTCTTTGTTTCCTATTTCATTAATGTCACCTCTTGGTTTCATTACTTCCTGTTTACTTCATTCTTGGAGTTTATTTTGCCACTCTTTTTCTAACTCCTTAAGATGAATGCATGGCTCATTAATTTTCAACCTTTTTTCTAATGTAAATACTTAAAGGTACTAATTTCTAGGGCTCTCTGAAACAAAGTATTTTCATTATTATTCATTTCTAAATCTTTTCTAATTTCCTTCATAATTTTTTCTTTGCCCCATGAGTTGATTTGAAATTTCCAAACATAGGAGTTATGTCTATTGATTTCTAACTTAATTGCAATAAGATCAGAGGATGTAGTCCTGGAAATCATTTGAAATATGGCATAGCATAGTACATGGTCACTTTATGTAAATGTTCGATATTCTTCTAGAGAATGTCTGTTTTCAAGTTGTCTAGTCTATCAAACATATTAATTATGATATTACAATGTTCTGTATCCATATTGATTTTTATCTGCTGTTTTTTTGAATTACTGATTGAAGGGGTTAAAGTCTTCCACTATGATGATAGATTTATTTCTTTTTCTGTCAATTCTTGCTTTTTTTTATTTTGGGGCTATGTTATTAAGAGCATACTAGTTTGGAATTGTATATCTTCCTAATGAATTTAGCCTTTTACTCTGAAATGACTTTTTAGGATGAGTAATGCTCTAAGTGTATAGTTTTCCTTTTTTTCTGCTGTTGCTTTGGGATTTTAACATCAAGTTCATGATAGATTCACAAAGCAAATTGGGATATTTTTTCTAACTCTGAAAAATATTCTTAGTCTATTTTGTTTGACAACCATATAGATATTCCAAGTTTCACTTATTTAGAGTTTGCATGGTATATTTTTTCTACTTTTAAATATTTTAGTGAAATTTATTATATACACAGAAGAGTCTGTGAGATAGATAAATAGATAGATACACACTGTTTGTAGAATATTAATGAAACAACTATCTGTGTAGTCACTGCTCGGGTTAGTCAAAATCTCTTGGTAGGAAATTCTGTTTTTATTTATATGTACTTTTGTTTGTGAAAGATATTTCACTGGGTATAGATTTGTAGCTTGACAATTATTTTTTCTAAGAATTAGGTAGATATTATTTGCTGTAGTCTTGCTTCCATTCCTAATAAGGTAAGTTTGTTCCCTGTATTCTTTTTCAAAGTCGCCTTGGCTATTCCTTTGCTTTTCAGTTTGTACGTAATCTTTGCAATTAACTTGTTAAGCTAAGAAAATCTTCTTTGAATTTTGATTCGAGATTTTGTTAAAATTATAGATTAAATTGGCATCTTTTAAATATTAATTTTTTCCTTCCATCCAGCAGCATATTTGTCTACTTATGTCTTGCATTTGTGCTTGTGTGTGTGTCATTTAGTAAAGTAGTTTTCTTCATTTTGGCCTTAAACATTTCTTACAGGCTTCTTTTATTTCTAAGTAATCAGTGAACTTTAAACTTTTTTAATTTCAGTTTTTATTTCCTTTTTAAAAAGGTGTTTCTGGGGCTAGTATGGTGGCATAGTGGTTAAGTTCGTGTGTTCTGCCTTGGTGGCCCAGGGTTTGCCGGTTTGGATCCTAGGCGCAGACCTACACACTGCTCATAAAGCCATGCTGTGGCAGCATCCCACATAGAAGAACTAGAAGGACTTACAACTAGGATATACAACTATGTACTGGGGCTTTGGGGAGAAAAAAAACAGAGGAAGATTGGCAACAGATGTTAGCTCAGGGCCAATCTTCCTCACCAAAAAAAAGAGAAAAGAAAAGAAAAGCAAAAAAATATTTCCAAGGTTATAGATGGCAGTGCTTTTTGTTTTGTTTTATGAATATGAATGCATGTGTGTTTTTAAAAGTGTGAAGTGATTCATGGATTTGATTTCCATCTCGCATAGGGACCAGACTAATCTTCTGTGCATTACTTCAGTTTTAAAATATGTGCTGCCAAAATGAGCACTATTCTTTGTTTTTAATTTCAACTTTTATTGCATTATGGTTGGAGATTATGGCTATATAGGTTCTACTTTGGGGAGTTTATTGGTTTTCTTTATAGCTCAATACTTTATAAAATTTTAACAAGAATATATTTTCTCTCTTTGGGTACATATAATATATATTAGATCAGATGTGTTCATTGTTACACAAATATTCTTAGGTTTTTTTTTTTACCTATTTTTTGTGCTCATTAATATCCTTTTCTCAAGAATGGAAAGACTGCCAATATGCTATTATTATTTACTCATGTCTTTTTCTATGTTTAAAATCAAATTTTGTTGTGTATATATCACAAAGTTTTATCATCATGGCCATATTTTTTATCTTACTGATAAATTTTACTTTTTAAGAATATGAAACATCCCTCTCCTTCAAGATTATTTTTGTATGGTATTAATATTACAAACCTGGGTTTGGTTAGTGTTGCTTGATGTGTCCTTTATGTTCTTCTCCTCCCTTTTCCCTCCTTTTTCTCCTGTTCCCTTTATAGTTTTATTTTTGCATCTAGATCTATTCCTAAAAAGTAGACTTTTATTTTAGTTGTTTTCTGCTCTATAAAAAAGTAATATGTAATCTTTTTGTACTTAACTTTTTTCCAAGCAATATTGTAGTGCCTAAATTCATACAAATTGGAAATTTGTTGCTCTTTTTAAAGAGCTTTGAGGTATAACTGTCATATATTAAGCTGTACTTATTTCTAAGTTTACAATTTAATAAGTTTTAGCATATCCATACATCCATGAAACCATACCCATGATAAAGATAGTGAACATATCTGTCACCTCAAAAAGTTTCCTCATCTACTATATCCTTGCTGATTTTCTGCCAACGTTTTTCTATCAATTTTTGAGAGAGAGATATAAAAATCTTTGATTTTAATTGTGAATGTGTAAGTTTCTCTTGGCAGTTCAATCAGTTTTTGTTTCATGTAGTTTAAAGCTGTGTTCTTAGATGCATAAATGCTAATGATTATTATGTCCTCTTGATTACTTGACCCCTTTATTGTTATGGAATGACCTTCTTTAGTCCAGGTAATTTTCTTTGCTACCTTGTATATTATTAGTATAGCTACTCCACCTTTCTTTTATCTAGTGTTAGAGTAGTATATCCTTTTCTATCCTTTTATTTTAACCTATGTATTTGTATTTTGGCATGTATCCTTTTCTTAAACATTTAAAAGAAGTTAATAGACTTAAAAGGAATGTTTATTTTGGTGCCATTGAGTAGGATGTGAATCTGCTGATTCCCTCAAGCCCTTGTCACCCAGGGCCATGAAAGCCTCTCACAACTAAGGAGTTCTGTTTCTGTTTCAGAGCATTATTATCCCTTTGATCTTGTATTGAAACTGTGATGTTATTTGTGATCTATGGTGATATTGTCACTGGGATAATATTGAAATGATTTCTAAGGATGAAAGCTGATAGTAATCTAACTTGCTGTATTTGAAATCTGAGAATTCTGAGAAAACACCTTTCATGACAAGGCTTGGTTCAATACAACTGAACCATTCCATGTTGCAGTGTTGAGCTCAGACCTTTCTCCATCTTCACAGCATGATAAATTAAAAGCTTGTTGAATTCTGGGCCTTCTTTGGAGTCATCTGTTAAGCTCAGATTAGATCAGAAAGGAACATCAGAATCTGCAACAGAAGTCTTTATCTCATTTATCATCTCCACCTACCAGGAAAGTGATGGAGTATTTGTAATTGTCACTGAATGGCAAGGGGACAGATGGTGGACTATCATCCTTATCAGAAGATGGCCTTTTGTCTTTTGCATGGTGTCTGTTTCACAGTATTTTGTTAGGTTCGTTTTTCTCATCTGTCACTTCAAACAAAATAATACATGGTTTGTAATAGATAAAAACAAGTGAATTCTATACCTGCAGAAAGATATCCTGCCAGAGTTGAATCTTTTATATAATTAAAATAGCCTATTAAGCTTTAAAAGTTGTCGTTGTCATATATGTTTTTCAAACTGATACTGTCACAGAGGGCATTGTTTTGATAAAAGATGTTACATTTCAGATTTTCTCAAATTGACTGTTTGACAGAATTTTAAATTTTATTTAAATATAATGGAATTCTCAAACTTTTTATTTTATTTTTTTAAGCATTTTTTCAGCACATGCTTGTGTATTCTGCATCAGTCCAGGTGCCAGCAAAATACAGATAATGTCACGTGAGCCAGTCTCTTCTTTTTATGCTGTCTCTGTGATAAATTTCACAGTTTCACAAATCTCTAAACATACTCTTTTAAATATAAATTAACTAATTTTTGTATGTGGTGCTTTTATTTTTGAATAGTATTTGGATAATATCTGTAGATACTTTATTTGATATGGCTAATGCCATCCAACATATCAGTAATTACAAATCAGCTTTCCTCTGAACTCTTTCTAGAGGATAATCTACTGTAGTAGTTTTATAGAGGAGTGATACCTATCAGAGTAATAGTTTACTACAGATTCTTTGGTCTTATTCTGAGTAAAACTGTGACATCCAGAGAATTGTACCTCTTTAACGTAAGCAGCTAGCAGAAACCCTTGGCACATAGTGAGTAATGAATTAATTAAATGTTAATAAATTGTTAATGAGCTAAACTGTAATTTATTATTTTGAATATGCTATGTCTGTGAGGGTGGTATTCAAAATATATGGTAAGTGCTGTCTAAAAATACTGTGTTGTTTTTAGATGAGTATTCCTTTATTTCTTCCCTTCTTTCATCTGCTTCTGCCTCTTTTTCTCTTAATTTTCCTTCTTCTTCTCTTCCTGGATACCTTCATCTCTCCACTCTCCCACTTTCTCCTCACTCCTCACTTTTCTTACCCTTGTCATCATCCAGAGAAACAAGAGAAACAAGTTCCAAGCCTCAAGGCCTCCACCTTTCCCCAGTTTTTGTAGAAGGCAGTGAGGAAATGTAAAATGCCTCCTATTTATCTTATTTGTCATTGTGCCAGACAGGTTTAAAAGATTGGAATTTAAGGAAGAACATTATTTATTCTGGAATAGACCAATATCATTGAATTTCAGATTCCGAAATTGAGAAAGTACAGGATGAGGTTGAGAGAAAAATGTTTTTCCAAACAAAATGTGAAAACCCTTGCTTTAATTGCTCGTTTATTTAAATTAGTAACTTGGCATCTACCCTGCTCTTTAAAGTAAACTTTTGGCTCCAGAGAAATAAGCCTCTTGAGTGTGACATTGGATTTCTATAAAAATCACTTTTGCTTTTCAAGTAAAAATACATTTGTATTATTGTAAAGAAATTTTGGTCCTTTTTTTCAAAGGAGACCGATTTAAACCCTTTTGATCTAGGAAGAATAACATCCTTAAAAATTCTCAGTTCTGTATTATAATATTTTAAAATAATGGGAAGCGGATTATATCCTTTGATGTACTACATTTTATGAAATGTGTTTATTCTGAAGTAACACTTGAGAGAACTCTAAAAATAGCAGTTTGGTAAAATCCTATATTGTGTCATTTGTATTTTTCTGCCTATCCTATTTTTAGAACTTCTGCATTCTTTCCCAAAGATCATGAACCTATGTATAGCTTAAATTTTTCTTGTTTCTTTAAAAAAATATGGAATTATGAGAACCTTTAGGAGGAGTCTGATAGTATGTCATGAAAAGTAATTAAAAAAATAAGAAGGGTATAAACTTTGATGAGATCATGTCTGTATAAATATGTTTCCTATATAGATTATTAGTATTTCATATTGTAGCGATATTGTTTAAATCACAATTGTGACTTAAAGACGAGACTTAATTTGTGCGTGTATATGGAATTAGCCATCATTAGCTAGCTTTTAGACTTGTTATGTTGGTATTTAGAATGTTAGAAAAGGGACGACTTCAGAATTTATTGTCTAATCCCTTTATTTTCTTAGTAAGGAAACTGAGACACAGAGAAGTCACTCAGTCATGAGTTGAGGAATTTATCCTGGTATAAATATCTTGACTCAAAGTTCAGTGCTGTTTTGACTGCATCCATCTGCTTTTCTATGCCTAAAGGAAAAACAGTGTCTCCTATCAATGCTTTTTTAGAATTAACAGTATGAAATAGTCAGAATGGCCAATTAAGACTCATTTCTGACTTGTTAGTAGGAAAGTAGGAGTTGCGTTGAGCAGTATTCTGTGAGGGTAGGAGTTGTGTTTTATCAATTATATTGGGAAGAAAGGAGTTCCAGGGGCCTTTGGGATGATTTTTGGTCCTGACTGATTGTTATTTTGAAAATGACTAAGTAGATCATAGATACTGTGTCTCAAAGAGTATATTTTGCTTTTCCTTGTGTCTGTGGCATAATAGTTAGAATTGTGAGTAGACAGATAAGTGAGTTTTTACACAGTTATATTCATTCTCCTACAGCACAAATAAACCTGCAACTATAACCTTATATAGACCAAGCCTCTTATCTTTAAAGAGCTTGCTTTTCCTTGCATTTCCTCATTAGCATTAATTTTACAATAATTAAAATAATACATATTAATTGTAGAAAATTTGAGAAAAAGTAAAGTAATACCTACTGTTAACATTTTGATCTAATTATTTTCTGCTCTTTATATATCAATATGTAAATCTTACACTTATTAACATATAAACTGCATTGCATAGATTTGAATCCTGAATTATTTACCATTATGTGATGAATGTTTTTAATATCATTACTATTGTTTAAAATTAATCAAATATGTATAGTATCTAATCTTAATGCCATAATTTATATAATCAATTTTCTACTGCTGATATTTTGTTGTAAATCTCACTGCAGTGAATATAGAGAAATATTTTTGTACCTCTCTATTTCCTTATGATAACTTTTCAAAAGTAAAATTATTTAAAGTTTTGGGGTTTTTTTACTGAGCATTTCATTAAATATTAAGTAGATTGGGCTGTGACACTAGTTGGTTGTTCATATAGAACAGAGACAGAGATACCAATATCTGAAAAGCACCATTTGGGGATGGTTAGAGCTATAGATATCTTGAAGCAAGCAATGTTACAAGTAAAAGAGACGAGATCACTGTATTTTTCTGATCCTAGCTAGTTCCTTGGGGTTTTAAGAAAGGATGAAACCAAGGATTAGAGCCCAAAGATTAGGTTCTAGAGTTCAGAGCAGGGCTCAGATCATAGCAGGCATCTAGAACAATGAGTAGGGAGGAAAAACAATTAAGGAACCAAATTTTATGGAATGGACTACTGCTGAGGATAGATTAGGGAGAGAGGGAGTACTGCCTGCCTGTGTACACAGGTGCCCAAGGATTGCTCAAGTATCCTGGATGCTGGACCTTGAGCAGCAAGATTAATTTTGGAACCTACCAGCTAGTGGATGGATCCTGCTGATGTACTTCCTATCATGACAGATTGGGCTCTGGAATTAGGTAAAGAGTATTAGAACCTTTATCTCTAACTGGCTCCATAAAGTAGAGCTTGGCTCTTTTTGGTCAACACTGTTTCTTAGGGGGCTTATGTTACTCATCATTCTGTAATTGCCAATTAACTTTTGCCGTGTCTCATAGTCTCCAACATAAGAAGACCAGGTAAGGAAGATGATTGGATCAATAAAAATATATCACTACTTCTTTCAGTAAAGCACCTCCTTATTATTTCTACTTTTTTGCAGGAGATTGTCTCCTTCTGTCCTTAAAATAGATTTCAAACTTGCAGTACACACTTTCAGCACTCAAATAGTGCATAAACGTGTTAATTTCATTTTAAGTTCAGCTGCTAGATCCTTGAGAGATACGAATATTGTGATTTCATTTACTTCTTTTGGCAAGCCAAACATGGAATTTTAAAATTCACATGTACAAATTATTTTTCCTTACAAGATGACTATTTTCTAAACTGGTTATTATGGAGAATTTCAAACATACATAATGGTAAACAGATAGTATGACAAATCTCCCTGTACTCATCACTTAGCCCTAACGACAGTAAACTCATGGTGAATTCTGCCTTATTGGCGTTCTATCCACTACTCCCAAATCCTTTTTTTTCTTTTTTTTGGTAAGGAATATTGACCCTGAGCTACCATCTGTTGCCGATCTTCCTCTTTTTTGCTTGAGGAAGATTGTTGCTGAGCTAACATCTCTGCCAATCCTCCTCCATTTTGTATATGGGATGCTGCCACAGCGTGGCTTGACGAGCAATCTTTATTCATTTTGGCTTATTTTGATATAGAAGGTTACATTTTGATCTATTCTGTGCATGGTTTTTTGGTATGTTTTCATTGTGTATAGTGTTGATATCCTACTTATTTTCCTTTTAATAGTTTTGGCCTTTGATTTTGATACTTTTATGTTGATTATTTTCACGTGGAATTAGTTTTATAAGACTTTTAGAATGAGTCATGATTCCAGGTGGCTATTCTGACTTCATGGAACTCCCTCTTCTACTGTTTTTGTGAAAAATATAGTGACTTGCTTTCTGAAATTTCCTAATTCTGTTTCTCTGCTCTGCTTTTATCTAGACATTTTTTCCCCTTTGTCTATATTATTCCTGATTTGCTCAGTTAAATTCCTTTTCCAGCTGTTTTTCCCATGGCTCAGTCTCGAGAGTTCATAGGAGCTAGCCTTCGCCAGACTGCTTGTACCTCTTTCATGCAGGCATCTGTCACTCACCTGGTGCTGGAGTGGGCAAATGCCTTTCAGTTTTAGATACTGTTCTCAAATTGGCCTATTGAACTCTTGAGGGAAAACTGATTCCCTTTTTAGAGTTCTCAAGTTCGTTATTCACTCTCTTGTTTCCCTCTGATTTCTCCTTCAAAGACCCTGAAACCTTGCTGATCTGTTGGTAGTTTGTCTTCACCCACTTTTGGGGGTTAATTGGAGATACCTTGTCACCTTGTTTTGTTGTACATATTTTCTATGGGTTTTACTTTTGCTATCTAATTGTTCTTTCTATTTTATATGATGATTCAGAGAAAATCTAAAACTGTGCTATCACTGCCTTCATCTTCTCAGAATCCTCTGTTATAAGCATTTTAATGACTAATACTTCCTTATAGCAATATGCTGTAATTTTCTCAAACACTCCTCAGTGTTGAAAAATCTCCTTTGTACATGCTTTCTATCTTCAGAAGCCATCTCAAACCTTCTTCCTGTATAAAGTCTTCATAGTTTTAGTGGAAAGTTGACACTTAATTATCCTATGTCACATCCAAAAATGTGTTTTTTTTTAATCACCAAAAGACAATCTCTCACGAAAAGTAAAAAGAAAATGCAAACAACTAGAAGCAAATATATAAAAATTTGAAATGTGTTTATAGAAAGCTGGACAAGAAACACATTTTAAGCCACAAAGACAAAATACAAACAAATGGTCAAGCATACTAATACCAGTCTTTCAGCTAACAAATTGACAGATTTACAAACAAAACAGAAACACTAGGTACTGGCATATCACTGTGGGAACATAAATTAATTCCCATTTTGGTTGTTGACTTTGGGAATACTTATGAAAAGCCTTAAAAATATATCTAATCTGTGACCCAGGAATTTCAGTTCTATGATTTGATCATAAGGGAATAATAGACTTATATGTTTAAAATTTAACTACAGGAATGTTTGTTGCACTGGTGTTTATTATATTGAAAATAAAAAATTATCCAAATATCTAACAATAAAGCATTTAGTAAAAGTAGGTACATTTATGAAATTGAGTACCTTACAGCCACTGGATTATGTTGTAGAATATTAATTAATGGTAGGGATATATTTGCAATATTAAATGAAACAAGCAAGATTATAAAATATTAAAACTGGTACATCCCATTTTTATAAAAATATATATGCAAATAAAAATGTCTGGAAGAGTATACTCAAATAATTATTTTTAGGTATTAGAATTATAGTATATTTTTATTTCTTAATTTTATTTATATTTTCTATAATTAACGTGTTTATTTTGTATTAAGAAAAAATTGCTATTAAGTCAAACAGAAGTATAAATGTATTCTCATTTGGTTTTAGTTTTGATTTTTTTTTAAAGTTAACGTTAATGTGAGTGCATGATGCATGTGTGTGCTTGTGTGAATGTGTAAGTAAATGTTTATTGTCTTCAAAAGATGTGATTCTTGATAGTTCTGGATAGAGTCCAAACTTTTCCATGTACTGCCTGCATTTGTGTATGAAGATTCTTAATGGATTCTGTTAGATATGTAAATGATGTTTATATACAACTTAAAATAGTATAATTGGACCTTTCACAAAATTGAAGATGTCACTTAGAACAGTGATGGAAATTACATGTCAGACTCAGCCTGCATGAGTAGTGTTGGGGGTTGAATGTGGAGTAATGAAAAAGCCTGTTCTTATGAAGTCAGCCAGTTGTGATTTTGACCTTGAGCTTTGTGACTACTGAACCTCTTCGAGCCTTTGTTGAGTATCTATAAAAGTAAACATATTGCCATCTATTCTATGGGGTTGTGAGTATTATAGGAACTACTGTTTGCAATTTATCTAGACCTTTGCTGATCACATAATAACTACTAAATCGAATGTAAGATGGTGATTTCACATAGGAAATTTGGTAAGAGGACTATCTTTACTTATTTATTTATATTGTTGCTTTCATTTGATTTGAGACCTGAATTATTTTTTCAAGTTGCATTTATATATATATATATATGTATATGGACTTATGTCACTTTTGATTAGTACCAAGGTATAAAGGTTTTTTCCTTTACAACAGGCCTAGTTTATCAAAGAAAATAATTGCTTCTGCTTTTGAGAGAATATTTTCTCTCTTTGACTGTAAAGTTTTTCTTTTGTTTTTTTTGGTAGATTTATGATTTGAAAGGTTTCATTATGAGCAAACTTCTATGGCCCAGACTGATTTTCCAGCCATATCTCTAAAGGTAGTAGTCTAGAGTTAGACACCCTAACCATACTGCCTGGATTTAAATTTAGGCTCTGTCACTTTGCTACGTACAAAGTCGCTCAGTCATGATTTTGACCTAACTTTGGGCAAGTTATTTAACTCTGTACCTGTTTTCTCATGGTTAAAATGGGAATAATAAAAATACATACCTTCTAAGTACGTTCTAAGTATAATTCAAAGTACTAAATGATTGGTTATATGTAAAGTGCTTAGTTCAATGTATGTTACATAATAAACCCTCATGTTTTTTATTGCGATGTAATTAACATATAACATTGCATTAGTTTCAGGTGTACAATATATAATATCAAAATATGTGTATATATAGCAAAATGATTACCACAGTAAGTTTAGTTATCATCCATCACCACACATAGTTACAATTTTTTTTGTGTGATGAAGACTTTTAAGATCTACTTTCTTAGCAACTTTCAAATATACAATACAGTATTGTTAGCTGTAGTCACCATGTTGTACATTATATCTCCAGCATCTATTTATCCTATAACTGGAAGTTTACACCTTTTGACCATCTTCACTCATTTGATCATAAATACTATTATTAGCTTTTATTACATTTCCCTCTTCTCATTCATTTATTTAACACACACTTATTGAATGCCTGCCATATGCCAGGCACGGGACCAGACACAGAAACATCAGTGAGCAAAACAGACAAAGTCATTGCCCTCATGAATTTTATATTCTAGTGCTGGAAATTGCAAATGTATATTTAATGTTAGGCGAGTCCTATGAAGGAAAATAAATATAATAAGGAGATGGCAAATAATAGAGGATGTTACTTAAAGTTGGTTGTTCATTTTAGCTGAGACTGTGCAAATACCCAGGAGAAGAATATTCTTGGGTAGGGGAACAACATATATAGAGTCCAGAGGCAGTAACATTTCTGATGGAATGTGAGGTATAACGACATCCTCTCCTCTGTGGATGGAGTGGAGTGAACAAAGTAGAGAGTAGTATAAGATGAGGTCAGAGAGGTCAATGATGTAGGGCTTAGTAGGCCACTTTCAGGACTTTGAATTTTACCCTAAGTGTAATGAAAAGGCGAGATTCTGATAACAAGAGTGATATGCTGTGATTATGTTTTAAAACATCACTGGCTGCTTTTGTAAAGACAAGACTTGTGGATCAAGTTAGAAGCTGGGGGGCCAGCCCGGTGGCGCAGTGGTGAAGTTCGCATGTTCCGCTTCTTGGTAGCCCGGGGTTCGCTGGTTCCGATCCCGGGTGCGGACATGGCACTGCTTGGCACACCGTGCTGTGGTAGGTGTCCCACATATAAAGTAGAGGAAGATGGGCACGGATGTTAGCTCAAGGTCAGGCTTCCTCAGCAAAAAAAGAGGACTGGCAGTAGTTAGCTCAGGGCTAATCTTCCTCAAAAAAAAAAGAACGAACCTGGGGGACCAGTTAAGAGGCTATTGTAATACAAATGAGAGCTTATGATGCCTTAGACGAGGGAATGGTGGTAGGGAGAAGTGATTGTATTTGGGATGAATTTTAGGGTATATTTGAAAGTAGAACTAATAGGATTTGCTGATGTATTGGATATGAGCAATTGTGTGAAATGGTGGTACCATTTACTGAAATGGGAAATGCTCTGGAAAGAGCAACTTTATGTATATGGAAAGCATAAGAGTTTTGTTGTGGACTCTTATTTTGGAAATGCTTGAGGTGGAAATACTCTACCTAAGTGGAGATTTTCGGGAGACACTTTGATATAGGAGTGGAGTTCAGGGGAGAGGTCACGACTAGAGATAAAAATTTTGAAATTGCCTTTGTGTAAATAATATTTCAAGTCACTGTACTTGATGAGTGAGCTTGAATAGAGAAGAGGGAAGATCTCAGGATAGCTCTGGGATGCTCCAGCATTTACCAGTCAAGAAGAGAAAAAGGATCCAGCAAAGAAGACTTAAAAGGTGCAGCTGATGAGTTAAGAGAACAATGTGATGTCTGGAAGCCTAGTGAAAAAAGTATCAGGGAGCAGGAAGTGGTCTACAGGGCTAAGGGTGTTAGAAATTTGAGGAGAGGGTCTAAAATAATTTCTAGGAAGATGAGTGTGGATAAAATAGTCTAAGATTGCTTGATTGCCTGGCGATACTAGAGACCATTTGAGGTGTTATGTCATAAATTTAAAGTGACAGTAGTCAGCATGGTTTGCAATTGTAACCACATTAATCTGCTCAAGTAGGGGCACAGAATAGGGACAGAGTTGGATTTAGGGTTGGGATTTTGCCATGAAAGTATGAAAGAACAAGAGAGGGGCAAGGGAGTTGTGTACATGCAACGGAGTGATTATAGTGATGGGCTGTAAAATCTAAGATGGATAAGCAGGGAAGTGAGGCCAAACTCTGTGTGCTCCAGCCAGACCAATCTCTGTGGCTGATAACCACATTCCACCTTTTTATCTCTGCCTGTGTTTTCTGGGATGTCCTTTTCCTTTCTCTCTCCTGCCACGTTTCCCAACTCGCAGCCCAAACATGCACACACATACCCCATATCCATATGCTCAAATTCATTCCATCCTTCAAAGGATAATAGACCAGGTGTTTCCTTCTTGAAATCTTTCCTCTTCAACCTGAGTGAACTTGTTTCCCCTTTTGAGCTCTTGTAGCACTTTAACTCTCTAATTGGCACTTATTGCTTGGTGTTCCAGATTTGTGAATATATTTTACCTCTCCTACTACGCTGTGCGGTTGCAAGGGACAGGGATAAGTCCTTGTATCCTTAACGTTTAGCACAATTCGGTGTGCAGCAAAAGTTTGATGAGTCACTGAAAATCTCAAGTAAATCAGTTTCTTCAATGTTTTCCAAAGCGATTGTGGAAACCAGTGTTTCATAGAGATTACTTTTACTTTCATCTATATAGTCTTTTACGCTCACTGTGGTCTGCAGCAATGCTATGTTATTTTTAATCATCATCATCATTATTATTTTACTTATTTATCTTACAGGAGCACCTTTCATTAAAGAAGTATATTATTGACATTGTGGTTGAAAGTGCAGCTCCAGCAGAGCCTTTGAAAGATGGGGAAGAACGGCAAAAAAATAAAAAAAAAGCCAAAAAGATAAAAGCCAGGATGAACTCCAGGTACCATAAATATCGTTAAAAACAAAAGAAAAACTCTTAGTGATGTATCCTTTTTAATGTAAATCCAAGGAAGACCCCCTGCCCCTAAAAAAGTTTAAAGTTGTTTGCTTCAAGAAAGCTGTGAAATAACACTGATGAGCCTAATTTATAGCCACTTTCTTTGATTGAGAAAGAAAACTGCATATCGATCTGAAGCCCTTGCTTTCACCTGTTAAGAGCTCTCCTTATAATTGGATGCCAGTGCCCTGCCAAACTTGTGCCTCCTCCAGCATGCAGTAGTATGTTTGAGTATGTGTAAACCAAGCCTATTTTTCTTTCCAACTATTGATTTTTAAATGAAATATCAAAGAAAATCAATAGCAATCAACAAATAGAAGTCTGCTGGCTGTAGTGTCAAATCCCATGACTAGGTTTAATCAATTTGGTTGCCTGTCACAAGGAAAAGTTCAAGAAATATCTTGAAATGGAAAGTGAGTTGTCAGACCTGTAGTTTATCATCAGCCTTCAAATGACATCTGAGGATCAGACAGCTGTGTAGTACATCATTACCTCACAAGCTTTGAGCATCATCTGATGACTGATGATTCTTGTTCGAGGACACAAATGCAGTTCCTCCTTAGTAGATAATTCTTTGCTGTTTGAAGAAGGATAGCCTGAATATGTTGTTATACCTTTATTCCCAAATGTCTCAAAAGATAGAGAAACTTAATCCATGGGATCATAGAAATATAGTTCTAGAATAATGATGAATAGTGGTTATCTATCTATAGTTTCCAATTTCAGACTGTAATCAAAGAAAGTGTCCATTTCATCTTATACAGTCAGTGAAAACTACAGAGTACTCATTCAAGCAAAGAATAGAAAAGGCTTTTTTGATTGTATTTTTTGGGCTCTCTCCAAGTTTCTAAAAATAGTTTCACTGTATACTTCACAGTATTACTGACCTTCATTTCTAGTTTATGCTAAGAACTTGCTGACCTCCGGACACTGAAATGCTATAAAGCCTATTCTTTGGACCTCTTTTTTTCTCAATGTACACGTTCCTTTGGTGAGCTCACTCAGTCCTGTGGCTTTAAATATTCTCTACTTGCCAATGACTACCAATTTTATATCTTCAGTTTTACTCAAACTTAGTATGTCCAAAAGAAGCTCCTGCTCTCTCCTCTGCACCACCCCCCCCCCCCCCCCCCCCCCAACCAAAAGCTCTCCTTGTCGCATAGTCTTCTCTGTCTCAGAAAACAGATACTCTATTCTGGTTGTGTATGCCAAAACCCTTGACATCATCCTTGATCTTTCTCCTTCTCCTACACCTCACATCCACTCCATCTTCAAATAATGTTAGCTTTGCTTTGAATTATATTCAGAATTTGACTACCTCTCTCTAACTTCATTGGTTACCCCCTGGACCATGCCTCCATCATTGCTCACCTGGATTATTGTGGTTGCCCTCTGACTAGTCTCCTTGTTTATTCCCTTGCCTCCTTGCAGTATAGTCTAAACACTAAAGCAAAGTGAGCCTGTTAAAATATGTCAGATCGTCACTTCTCTTCTCAAAACCTCAGGGCTTTTATACTTCAGGTTTTCACTTCACAGATGACTCTCCCCACATATAGCTGGCTGCCTTACCTCCTTCAGGTCTTTACTCAAATGGCACCTTTTCAGTGGGGCTTCACATAATATCCTTAAGATCCATCCATGTTGCAAATGGCACAATTTTGTCTTTTTTTATGGCTGAGTAGTATTGCATTGTAGATATATACCACATCTTCTTTATCCAGTCATCAGTCAATGGGCACTTGGGTTGCTTACATGTCTTGGCTATTGTGAATAATGCTGTGATGAAGAAATGGGTGCATAAGTCTCTTTGAATTGTTGATTTCATGTTCTTTGGATAAATTCCCAGTAGTGGGATAGCTGGATTGTATGGTACTTCTATTTTTAGTTTTTTGAGAAATCTCTGTACTGTTTTCCATAGCAGCTGCACCACTTTGCAGTTCCCACCAGCAGTGTATGAGAGTTCCCTTTTCTCCACATCCTCTCCAACATTTATATTTTTTCTGTTTTGTTAATTATAGCCATTCTGACAGGTGTAAGGTGGTATCTCATTGTAGTTTTGACTTGCATTTTCCTAGTAATCAGTGGTGCTGAACATCTTTTCATGTGCTTCTTGGCCATCTGTATATCTTCTTTGGAAAAATGTCTGTTCATATCCTCTGTCCGTTTTTTAATCGGGTTGTTTGTTTTTCATTCTTGAGATGTGTGAATTCTTTATATATTTTGGATATTAACCCATTGTCAGATAATGGTCTACTTTCCTTCTTTTGCATGTGGCTGTCCAGTTTTCCCAACATCAATTATTGAAGAGCCTTTCCATTGCCCACTGTATGTTCTTGGTTCCTTTGTCAAAGATTAGCTGTCCATAGATGTGTAGTTTTATTTCTGGGCTTTCAGTTCTGTTCCATTGATCTGTGTGTCTGTTTTTGTACCAGTATCATGCTGTTTTGATTACTATAGCTTTGTAGTCTCTTTTGAAGTCAGGGATTGTAATCCCTCCAGCTTTGTGGGAGCAATTGATTTTTGCATCTTAACCTGCTACACTGAGACCTTGCTAAGATGATATATGAGCTCTAATAGTTTTATAAGCTTATAAGATTTCTTTATGTAAACAAACATGTTTACATGAAACTGTTTCTTTTTCTTGTTCATTGCACTGCGTTACACCTTCAGCAAAATTTGGAATAGAAGCTTTGATGCTGATTTTAGAGGAAAAGCATTGTTTTTCACCATTAAGTATGATGGTAGCTGTAGTTTTTTGTAGGTGACCTTTATCAGGTTGAGGAAGCTTCCTCCTGTTCTTGGTTTCCTGTGTGTTTTTTTATAGATCGATATTCCATGTTCTCAAATGCCTCTTCTGCATCTCTTAAAAAATTTTTTTTAAAAATTGAAATGTACTTTTTAATTTTATCAGTAGAGTGCATTATGTTGATTGGTTTTAATAAGCAGCTTTATTGAGATGTAATTCACCCATATAAAGTGTACAGCTCTATATTGGCACTTGAATGTTAAATCAAACTTGTATTCCTGGAATAAACCTCATTTCCTCATTATGTATTATCTTTTCTATGGATTGTTGGATTTGGTTTGCTAACTTTTTATAAAATATTGTTACATTTATGCTCGTGATATATATTGATCTGTAGTTACCTTCCAATCTCTTTGTCAGGTTTGGCCAAGAAAATGTTGGCCTCAATAAACGAGTTGAGAACTATTCTTTTCTCTATTTTCTGAAGGAGTTTCTATAGGATTGCGATTATTTCTAGTTTAAATGTTAGATATAATTCACCAGTGAAGTCATATTTAATGTTTCTCCTTTGGTTTTGGTAATATGTGTCTTTCAAGTAGTTTTCCCATTTCGTCAAAGTTATTGCATTTATTAACATAAAGTGGCATACATTATTCCATTATACTTCTTACCCTGAACATAAGAAAGCTTGGAAGTCACCACTCACTCCATCCTAACAACAAGTAAAAATTTGAACAAACTGAAAAATCATCATCTCTTCTTAGCTCTGTAAGAGAAGTGAGGTAGCAGGGCATACTGCTGCCCCAAAAACTGGAGAGAGAGAGAATTACAGAGAATCACAGCTTACCAGGTGAAAAACCCAAAAGCAAAAGCCTCTGTGGATGGCTGGTCCAGTGGTGTAGTGGTTAAGTTCACGTGCTTTGCTTCGGTGGCCCAGGGCTCCCTGGTTTGGATCCCGGGTGCAGACCTACACACTACTCATCAAGCCATGCTGTGGCGGTGTCCCACATAGAAAATAGAGGAAGATTGGCACAAATGTTAGCTCAGGGACAATCTTCTTCAAGCAAAAAGAGGAAGACTGACAATGGATGTTAGCTTCAGGGCCAATCTTCCTCACCACAAAAAGAAAAATGAAAGAAGGAAAGAAAAAAGAAGAATCCTCTGGGCAAGCCAGTACTAGGGCAGGAAAACCTGAATTGTAATTGATGAATCTCTAGAGGCTCAATGTGGACAAGTGTGAGAGTCAAAACTCCAGGTTTCCACAAACTTTTGTGAGTTCTACCTTCAGGAGCTTGACCAGGTTATCACCGTGAATATCACAGAAAAATCTTATCATGCTTCTATTCTCAGCAGGGAGAGTAGGAGCCATTTTGAAATATGCCAGAGTATTCTATTCTTCTTGAAAATGTCTCCCTCAGGAGAAACTATTTAACCAAAGTCTAACCTGTTGGTGTTTTATCAGAGCTAAACTGACCTGAGGGAAGAGAAATGCCTTCCCTTTAGGCTTCCATGTGGAGGGAGAAAGGAGAAGGGAAATATCCTATTTCAGCCCCCTCTGATCATCCTGTCCCACCTTAAGGAAGGAAGGAGATTTAGAAGCACTTATGAAGTTCACAGTTAAGAGGCATAGGTACAATAAAAGACTGAGACATAATCATAGGATGATAGAATTCTTCCTCTCCCCCCATACCTTACCACCATATTACCAAAGGCCTATTTATAACAGTTCTATATACCCAGTATATTATGTCTGGCTACCAAGAAAAAATTACAAGGAATACTAAAGGGCAAAACACAGTTTGCTGAGACAGAGCAAGCATCAGAACCAGACTCAGATATGGCAGCAGTGTTGGAATTATTACACCGGGAATTTAAAACAAGTGTGATAAATATGCTGAGGGCTCTAATGGATAAAGTAGACAGCATGCAAGAAGAGATGGGCAATGCAAGCAGCGAGATGGAAGTTCTAAGAGAGACTCAAAAAAACCCACTACAGTTTAAAAACGCTGTCATAGTAGCTTATTAGTAGCTTGGGCTGGATATGGCTCAAGAAAGAATCTCTCAGCTAGAGGATATCTCAAAAGAAATTTCTAAAACTGAAAGCAACAGAAGAAAGACTGAAAATAACCCTTAATATCTAAGAACTGTCAGACAATACACACTTTGATTGCTTCTGGAATTTAGGTGGAAAGGATCCACAGGTTGGGAGAGAGGACTAAGAAAAGCAAGAATGGCAGTAAAGCTAATTACTAGACTGAGTTTTAGGACAGAGAATGAAGAGATTAAGCAAGAAACTAGACTTTTGGAATAGATTGTCATTGAACTGGAGTTTGAGTAGAAGTAGGAACGGGAGAAGTGAGAGAGCTGCTGGTTAAAACAACATTTGATTGGCTGCTTGGATATCACCTTCAATGTCCAGTGGTAATCACTAAGCTAGTAGAATCCGTATTTCTGAGAATACTTGACTGTCAGGAAGATATACTGAAATGGGGCATGGAGAGAGAGGGGACTATGAGGAATGTGTGAGTGTGTATCTGTATCTAAAGATAATTATATGGGTACATATAAATGAATATATGAGAAATGAAAGTGAATAGCTACCTCGTGTGTGTATATATATAGAGATAGATCTATATAGACATACATTTAGATGTACACACAGTCTGTCTTGAATTTGTGTTGAATAGGGTTAATCCTTGGTTCAGAATTGACCAGTGCGCCTAACCTTGGAGATTGAGACCTAAGTTGAGCAGAAGAGAGGCAGGGGAAAGACTTAAGGGCTAATAGCTATTACAGGATTCTGATTTAGAACTTGAAGGTGAAACCTAATGTTAAATCTAATTTTGAAATCTGTTTTTAACACTCATTTATGCATCCTTTCTATGTTTTTCTTATTTACTTTGTGGTCTTAAGGAATGCATTCGACATATATTTGAATATTTGTATTATCAACATACAAAAGCGAATAAAACATAATTTCTCCCCTTGTGACGTTTACAAGGTATTACATTGTATTATTTACAATGTATTAATAGAGGTGAATTGTGTATATAAATAACCCTTATAGAGTGTCCAAAGTAGCAGAACAAAGGTATAAATAACTATTAGGTGACTTCTAGGGAAAATAAACTTAGTTATAACTGGGGTGTAGTCATGGAAGACTACTTATAATAATAATGATGATAATAAAAATAAATATATACAAAGAAAATGTGGCACATGTTATATTAAGTTCTTATTATTACCAGATACTGTTCTAAGAGAGGGAATACTCATTATGAGCAAGATTAAAAGAGTCTGTGAGTGTTCGTTGTGTTGGTATTCATAAGAGCAAAAACTTGGATAACAGTTTAGATAACCAATAATAAGGAGATGATCAAGTAAGTATGGTACACATGTTTTTAGAAGAATATGTAACATGGGCATGTGCTTATGATATATAATCTGAAAATGAATAAATCATAAATTGTAATATAAAGTTGTCTTTAAAAATTCGTAATGTATAAAGAGAAAAAAACTAAAAGAAAACACAAAAGTATAGTTTTGTGTGTGTGTGTTGACAATAGGAATTAGAAAAAAGTTTCTATTTTTATAAATTTGTGTATTTTCTTTAATGGAGCTGTGTTGCTTTTGTAAAAAAAATAATAATAAAGCAGAACAAAGCAATTATAAAACTTTTAAAGCAGGAATGTCCTCAAGTACATGTAAGCAGTTAAGGTTTTGTTCTGGGGCTTGTATGGAACCTTTGAAACTTTCTTGGGCAGGAAATGACAGGCTCTGATAATACGTATAATTTGACTCATATCATTCTCCTAAAAGCAGATAAAGCAGTTCTCAGACTTTTTGGATTTTGCATTTGTAAAAATTATTGAGGACTCTAAAGAGCTTTTGTTTATCTGAGTTATACTTAGCAATATTTATCATATTAGAAATTAAAACTGAGAAAATCTTAAAATATTTAATTAATAATTTTAAAATAGCAATAAAACTTTTATTGTTCACATGAATAACATATTTTTTTTTATTAATGTTATGATAGATTACAACCTTGTGAGATTTCAGTTGTACATTTTTGTTAGTCATGTTGTGGGTACACCACTTCCCCCTTTGTGCCCTCCCCCCACCCCCCCTTTTCCCTGGTAACCACCGATCAGATCTCCTTGTCAATATACTAACTTCCACCTATGAGTGGAGTCATATAGAGTTCGTCTTTCTCTGACTGGCTTATTTCGCTTAACATAATACCCTCGAGGTCCATCCACGTTGCTGTGAATGGGCCACTTTTGTCTTTTTTTATGGCTGAGTAGTATTCCATTGTGTATATATACCATATCTTCTTTATCCAATCATCAGTTTCTGGGCATGTAGGTTGGTTCCACGTCTTGGCTATTGTAAATAATGCTGCGATGAACATAGGGGTGCAAGGGACTCTTGGGATTTCTGATTTCAGGTTCTTAGGATAGATACCCAGTAATGGGATGGCTGGGTCATAGGGTATTTCTATTTTTAACTTTTTGAGAAATCTCCATACTGTTTTCCATAGTGGCTGTACCAGTTTGCATTCCCACCAACAGTGTATAAGGGTTCCTTTTTCTCCACAACCTCTCCAACATTTGTTGCTCTTGGTTTTGGATGTTTTTGCCAATCTAACGGGTGTAAGGTGATGTCTTAGTGTAGTTTTGATTTGCATTTCCCTGATGATTAGCGATGATGAACATCTTTTCATGTGTCTATTGGCCATATTCATATCTTCTTTTGAGAAATGTCTGTTCATGTCCTCTGCCCATTTTTTGATCGGGTTGTTTGTTTTTTTGTTGTTAAGCTGTGTGAGTTCTTTGTATATTATGGAGATTAACCCTTTGTCAGATAAGTGGCTTGTAAATATTTTTTCCCAATTAGTGAGCTGTTTTTTTGTTTCAATCCTGTTTTCCCTTGCCTTAAAGAAACTCTTTGGTCTGATGAAGTCCTATTTGTTTATTCTTTCTATTGTTTCCCTCAACTGAGGAGTTATAGTGTCCGAAAAGATTCTTTTGAAACTGATGTCAAAGAGTGTACTGCATATATTCTCTTCCAGAAGACTTATTGTTTCAGGCCTAATCTTTAGGTCTTTGATCCATTTTGAGTTTATTTTGGTGTGTGGTGAAAAAGAATGGTCAATTTTCAATCTTTTGCATGTGGCTGTCCAGTTTTCCCAGCACCATTTTTTGAAGAGACTTTCTTTTCTCCATTGTAGGCCCTCTGCTCCTTTGTTGAAGATTAGCTGTCCATAGATGTGTGGTTTTATCTCTGGGCTTTCAATTCTGTTCCATTGATCTGTGGACCTGTTTTTGTACCAGTACCATGCTGTTTTGATCACTGTAGCTTTGTAGTATGTTTTGAAATCGGGGATTGTGATTCTGCCGGCTTTGTTTTTCTTGCTCAGGATTGCTTTAGCAATTCGCGGTCTTTTGTTGCCCCATATGAATTTTAGGATTCTTTGTTCAATTTCTGTGAAGAATGTTCTTGGGATTCTGATTGGGATAGCATTGAATCTGTAGATTGCTTTAGGTAGTATGGACATTTTAACTATGTTTATTCTTCCAATCCATGTGCATGGAATGTCTTTCCATCTCTTTATGTCGTCGTCAATTTCTTTGAAGAAAGTCTTGTAGTTTTCATTGTATAGATCCTTCACTTCCTTGGTTAAGTTTATCCCAAGGTATTTTATTCTTTTCGTTGCGATTGTGAATGGGATTGAGTTCTTGAGTTCTTTTTCTGTTAATTCATTGTTAGTGTATAGAAATGCTACTGATTTATGTATGTTGATTTTATACCCTGCTACTTTGCTGTAGTTGTTGATTATTTCTAATAGTTTTTCTATGGATTCTTTGGGGTTTGCTATATATAAGATCATGTCGTCTGCAAACAGCAAGAGTTTTACTTCTTCATTACCTATTTGGATTCCTTTTATTTCTTTTTCCTGCCGAATTGCTCTGGCCAACACCTCCAGTACTATGTTGAATAGGAGTGTTGAAAGTGGGCACCCTTGTCTTGTTCCTGTCCTCAGAGGGATGGCTTTCAGTTTTTGTCCATTGAGTATGAAGTTGGCTGTGGGTCTGTCATATATGGCCTTTATTATGTTGAGGTACTTTCCTTCTATACCCATTTTATTGAGGGTTTTTATCATAAATGGGTGTTGGATCTTGTCGAATGCTTTCTCTGCATCTATTGAGATGATCATGTGGTTTTTGTTTTTCATTTTGTTGATGTAGTGTATCACGTTGATTGACTTGCGGATGTTGAACCATCCCTGCGTCCCTGGTATAAATCCCACTTGATCATGGTGTATAATCTTTTTGATGTATTGCTGTATTCGGTTTGCCAAAATTTTGTTGAGGATTTTTGCATCTATGTTCATCAGTGATATCAGCCTGTAGTTCTCCTTCTTTGTGTTGTCCTTGTCAGGTTTGGGGATCAGAGTGATGTTGGCTTCATAGAATGTGTTAGGGAGTACTCCATCTTTCTCAATTTTCTGGAACAGTTTGAGAAGAATAGGTATTAAGTCCTCTTTGAATGTTTGGTAGAATTCTCCAGAGAAGCCGTCTGGTCCTGGACTCTTATTTTTGGGGAGGTTTTTGATTACCGTTTCTATTACCTTACTTGTGATTGGCCTAATGAATAACATATTTTTTATGAAAATGACTATTTTCCAAAACAAAAAAGTTTAGTAGTAAGAGTCACATTATTTTACATTTTTGCAAATTTCCTTAACGTCTGGCTTAATAAAGAGAACTGGATTCTCACATCTGCTTCTGTGTTGTAATATCACACGCCGGGTAGCCTCAGGCATTGTGTACCTGTAAGAGAATGAGAGTGACAAAGTTATGACTTCCTCTGTCTCTGAAAGACTCTCTGAGACCCAATGGATCAGAGCACACTCTAAAAATTACTGGCCTCCTACATAAGAAAAAATGCAATAAATGATAAATGTTAATGTTACTTTGTTAGTATGAATCAAATCATGAAACAGGACAGTGATTTTTCAAACTGTAGTCCTCAGACCCTTTGCATCAGAATCACTCGAGATCTTTTTTAAAAAGGTAGATTCCTTGGCTTCAACCTGTTAATTCCGATTCACTTGGTCTTCGGGGATGGGATCTACATCTTAACAAACTTTCAACTGCTGCTAATATACCTAACATTTGATGCCTATTGTTTCTAGGAGTTTAGAATCATGGAATCTTAGAGCTAGCCATTATTGTGACCTAGTACAGGCGTGCTGACACAGACACTGGGAGATGCCATTGGAGTTCTTCCTCTGGCCTCTTAGCTCAGGGTCTGCCCTGCCCACTAGAGCACTGATTTAATCCAGCTCCGCTAGGGCAGGCAGCCTGCCCTAGGGACTAGCCCCACCCAACAGCAAGCCCTTGGGCAACTTGTGGGCCTGTATAGGCAGGGTGCCTGGATCCTCTACAGGCAGGCAAGCAGGTCCACATTTGCAGTGCAGGGTGTGTGCAAGGAGTGAGTGGAATGTGCGGGATGTTGGTGGAGTGTGTGGGGGCCTGTTCAGTGGGGCAACTGGGTCAGTTTCAGGGGTTCAGGACGTGTGCATGGGCCAGCACTGTGTAGGTGTTGTGTGTGGACCTGTGGACCATGGTGCTTCCCAGCTGTGGAAGACTTGTGCTTTTCAAACAGTCATGTAGGGGATTGGCCCCACCTTCCAAAGCCTGAACCCTTTGGGTGCTCCTGTGCCTGGGGCCAGCCCCACTCAGCTGCAATCCTGACAGTCCTGACGACAGCCTTGTAGGCCAGGGGACTACAGTAATTGTTAGTCCCTGAGCCTAGCAACTAGCCACACTGGGGGCCTACTCACTTAACAGAAAAACTGCAACAGAAATGTGCTGTTAGACCTTGAAGCCAGCTGTGCTGGAGCTCCCCAAACCTGATAAAGTAACTGAAGGGTCCACGTCAGCCACACACAGCTGAGAATTGCAACCAGCTGGTCAGGGGGACAGCCTAGCCTCCCTGGGCATCTGCAGCAAGAGCAACACTGTCACAACAGAAGGATACACCCAGCCCACACAGGGGTCACTCCTGGAACATTTGGAACTGGTGATGTGATGGAAGCACACTGCTGGGCCTCATAAGGCATCTCTTATATAAGGCCACCTCTCTAATATCAGAAGATGTAGCTGACCCACCTAATACATAGATATAAAGCACAAATAAAGAGGCAAAATGAGGAGGCAAAGGAATATGTTCCAAGCAAGGGAACAGGACAGAACCCCAGAAAAAGAACTGAATGAAACAGAAATAAACATTCTACCTGAGAAAGAGTTCAAACAAAAAGTCATAAGGATGCTCACTGATCTTGGGAGAAGAATAGATGAACTCAGTGAGACCGTCAATAAAGAATTGGGAAATATAAAAAAGAACGAGTCAGAAATGAAGAATACAATACTGGAAATGAAAAATTCACTAGAGAGACTCAGTAGCAGAGTAGATGTTACAGAAAAATAGACTAGTGAGCCGGACGAAAGACTAAAGGAAGTCACCCAAGCTGAACAGATAAAAGAAAAAAGAATTAAAAAGAACGAGAACAGTCTAAGGGACCTCTGGGACAACATCAAGTGCACTAACATTTGTATTATAGGTGTCTCAGAAGGAGAAGAGAGAGACAAAGGGCAGAGAATCTATTTGAAGAAATAATAGCTGAAAACTTTCCTAACCTAAGGAAGGAAACAGATATCCGTGTACAGGAAGCACAGAGAGTGCCAAACAAGATAAACCCGAAGAGGCCCACACCAAGGCACATTATAATTAAAATGTCCAAACTTAAAGAGAGAATCCTAAAAGCCACAAGAGAAAGGCAACAAGTGACATACAAAGGAAACCCCATAAGGCTGACTTCTCAGGAGAAACCTTACAGGCTAGAAGGGAGTGACATGATATATTTGAAGTGCTGAAAAGAGAAAACCTACAGGCAAGAATACTCTACCCAGCAAGGTTATCATTCAGAATGGAAGGAGAGATAAAGAGTTTTTCAGACAAGCAAAAATTAAAGGAGTTTATCATCAAAAATCAAGTTTTACAAGAAATACTAAGTGACTTATTTAAATGGGAAAGAGAAGACCACAAATAGGAATAAGAAAATTATCAAACAAACAAAAAAGACAATAAAATCACTGGTAAAGGCAAAAATACAGTAAAGGTAGCAGATCAGCTACCTATGAGAATAATATGAAGGTCAGAAGACAAAAGTACTAAAATTACCTATTTCAACAATAAGAGGGTAATGGATACACACACAAAAAGAGTTAGATATGATATCAAAAACATAAAATGTGGCATGAGGGAAGTAAAAGAGAGCTTTTAGAGTGAGGTCAAACTAAAGAGACCATCAACTCAATATAGATTGCTATATACATAGGTTATTGTATATGAACCTCATGGTAATCAGAAACCAAAAATATCTAATAAGTATACAAATAATTAAGGTAAAGGAACCCGAACATAATGCTAAGGAAAGCCATCAAACCACAAGGGAAGAGAGCAGGAGAAGAAGAAAGGAACAGAGAAGAACTACTAAAACACCCAGAAAAAAATTAGCAAAATAAGTGCATAGCTACTTTAAATGCTAATGGACTAAATGCTGCAATCAAGAGGCAGAAGGTGGCCGGTTGGATAAAAAAAAAAGAAGACCCATATGCATGCTGCATACAAGAGACACACTGCAGACCTAAAGAGACAAAAGCTGAAAGTGAAGGGATGGAAAAAGATACTACATGCAAATGGCAATGAAGAGAAAGCTTTAGTAGCAATATTTATATTGGCTAAAATAGAGTTTAAAACAAAAACTGTAACAAGAGGCAAAGAAGGGCACTACATAATGATAAAGGGAACAATCCAACAAGAGGCTGTAACACTCATAAACATCTGTGTACCCATCATAGGAACACCTAAATGTATAAAGCAATTATTAACAGACATAAAAGGAGAAATAGATAGCAACACAATAATAGTAGGGGACTTTAATGCTCCACTTACACCAATGGATATATCATCCAAACAGAAGATCAATAAGGAAACATTGGCCTTATACAACACATTAGACCACATGGACTTAGTATAATAAACGGAACCTTCCATCCAAAAACCACAGAATGTACATTCTTTTCAAATGCACATGGAACAGTCTCAAGGATTGATCACATTTTAGACCACAAAACAAGTCTCAGTAAATTTAAGAAGACTGAAGTAATTCCAACCATCTTTTCTGAACACACAGTTATGAAACTAGAAATCAACAACAGGAAGAAAATCAGAAAAGCCACAAATATGTGGAGATTAAACAAAATGCTGTTGAACAATGATTGGGTCAATGAAGAAATCAAAGGAGAAATCAAAAAACACCTGGAGACAAATGAAAATACAACATGCCAAAATCTACAGAATACAGCAAAAGTCTTTCTGAGGGAAGTTTATGGCACTACAAGCCTGTGTGAAAAAACAAGAAAAATCTGAAACAATATCACAGTGCATGTAAGGAACTAGAAAAATAAGGACAAAGTAGAAAATCAGCAGATGGAAGGAAATAATAAAAATCAGAGCAGAAATAAATGAAATAGAGACTAAAAAGACAGTAGAAAAAATCAATGAAACCAAGAGCTGGTTCTTTGAAAAGATAAACAAAACTGACAAACCTTTACCTAGACTCACCAAGAAAAAAAGAAGGCTCAAATAAATAAAATCAGAAATGAAAGAGGAGAAATAGATAGAATAGATAGATAGAATAGTATGAAAAGCTATATGCCAACAAATTGGATAATCCAGAGGAAATAGATAAACTCTTAGAATCATATCATCTTCCAAAACTTCATGAATCAAGAAGAAATAGAGAATTTGAATAGAGCACCAGCAAGGAGACTGAAACAGTAATCAAAAACCTCCCCAAAAGTAAAAGTCCAGGTCCAGACAGCTTCCCTGCTGAATTTTACCAGACGTTCAAAGAAGACTTAATACCTATCCTTGTCAAATTCTACCAAAAAGTTGAAGAAGAGGGGAACCTTCCTAACTCATTCTATGTGGCCAACATTACTCTGATACCAAAACCAGACAAGGACAACACAAAAAAAGAAAATTACAGGTCAATATCACTTATGAACATTGATGCAAAAATCCTCAACAAAATACTAGAAAATTGAATACAACAATACATTAAAAAGATCATACACCATGATCAAGTGGGAGTTATTCCACATATGCAAGGATGGTTAAACATTCGTAAATCAATCAATGTGAATCACCACACTAACAAAATGAAGAATAAAAATCACATGATCATCTTAATAGATGGAGAGAAAGCATTTGACAAGATACAGCATCCGTTGATGATAAAAACACTCAATAAAATGGGTATAGAAGGAAAGTACCTCAACATAATAAAGGCCATAAATGACAAACCCACAGCTAATATCATTCTCAATGGAGAAAAACTGAAAGCTATCCCTCTAAGAACAGGAACCAGACAAGGATGCCCACTTTCATCACTCTTATTTAACGTAGTATTGGAAGCCTTAGCCAGAGCAGTCAGGCCGGAAAAAGAATTAAAAGGGATCCAAATTGGAAAGGGAAAAGTGAAACTGTCACTCTTTTTAGATGACATGATTTTATATATAGAAAACCCTAAAGAATCCACTAAAAAACTTTTAGAAGTAATAAATACAGTAAAGTTGCAGGATAGAAAATCAAGATACAAAATTCAGTTGCATTTCTATATACTAACAATGAAGTAGCAGAAAGAGAAATTAAGAATACAGTCCCATTTACAGTTGCAACAAAAAGAATAAAATACCTAGGAATAAACTTAACCAAAGAGGTTAAAGACCTGTACACTGAAAACTATCAAACATTATTGAGAGAAATTGAAGAAGACACAAAGAAATAGAAGGCTATTCCGTGCTCTTGGAGTGGAATAATTAACATAGTTAAAATGTCCATACTTCATAAAGCAATGGATAGACTCAATGCAATCCTTATCAAAGTTCCACCATTTTTCACAGAAATAGAACAAAGAGTCCTAAAATTTATATGGAACAACAAAAGACCCTGAATAGCCAAAGGAATCCTGAGAAAAAAGAACCAAGTTAGAGGTATCACATTCTTTGATTTTCAAAATATACTACAAAGCTACAGTAATCAAAACAGCGTCGTACTGGCACAAAAACACACAGATCAATGGTACAGACTTGAGAGCCCAGAAATAAATCCACAGATCTAGGGACAGCTTATTTTCCACAAGGGAGCCAAGACCATAAAATGGAGAAAGGAAAGTCTCTTCAATAGATGGTAGTGGGAATACTGGACAGCCACATGCAAAAGAATGAAAGTAGGCCATTGTCTTACACCATACACAAAAATTAACTCAAAATGGATTAAAGATTTGAACGTAAGACCTGAAACTATTAAACTTCCAGGAGAAAACATAAGCAGTATGCTCTTCGACATGGGTCTTAGTAGCATATTTTCAAGTACCATGTCTGAATGGGCAAGGGAAACAATAGAAAAAATAAACAAATGCCATTACCTCAAACTAAAAAGCCTCTGCACAGCGAAGGAAACCATCAACAGAACAAAAAAACAGCCTAACAATTGGGTGAAAACATTTGCAAATCATATATATGATAAGGGGTTAATATCCAAAATATATGAAGAACTCATACATCTCAACAAGAAAAAACTAACAACCCAATTGAAAAATGGGGAATAGATCTGAACAGACATTTCTCCAAAGAAGATATACAGATGGCCAACAGGCACATGGCAAGATGTTCAACATCATTAACTATCAGGGAAATGCAAATCAAAACTCCAATGTGATATCACCTCATGACCGTCAGCATGGCCATAATTAACAAGACAGGAAACATCAAGTGTTCGAGAGGATGGGAAGAGAAGGGGCTCTCTCATACACTGTTGTTGGGAGTGCAAACTTGTGCAGCCCCTATGGGAAACAGTATGGAGACTCCTTTGAAGATTTAAGAATGGAACTACCATATGATCCAGCTATTCCCCTCCTGGGCATTTGTCCACAGAACATGAAAAGATGAATGCATGCAGTTATATGCATCCCTATGTTCACTGTAGCATTATTCACAAAAGCCAAGACTTGGAAGCAACCTAGGTGCCCATCAAGGGGTGAGTCGATAAAGATTATGTATATATATATATATATATATATTATATGTATATAATGGAATACTAGTCAGCCATGAGAAGTGATGAACTCGGACCACTTGTAACAACATGGGTGGACCTTGGGGAGAAAGTCAAATACCCTATTATCTCACTCATAAGTAGAAGATAAAAACTGACACACACATAGAAAAGAGGTTGGGTTGGTGGTTACCAGGGGGAAGTGGAAAGGGCAGAGGGCAAAAGGGGTCATGAGACACATGGGTGTGGTGATGGATTTTAATTAGTCTTTGGGTGGTGAACATGATGTAATCTATACAGAAATCAAAATATGACACCTGAAATTTGTATAGTGTTATAATCCAGTGTTACCGCAAAAAAAAAAAAAAAAAAAAGACAGTGGTTCAGGAAGGACCAAAATTAAATGCCAAAATGTTTGTCACAGATATATGCTGGAGGAGATGGATAGGAGAAAGAAATCTGAGATAGATTATGTGGATATCCGTATTTGGGAGAGAGAGAGAGGAATAAAGTGGTGGTGACCCTGGAGCATCTAGCTATATGCTGATGTTCTTGGTAGAAATAGGGTCACCCATAAAAAAGCAGGAAATTTTGCCATTTGTGACAACATGGATGAGCCTTTAGGGTATTATACTAAGTGAAAGAAGTCAGACAGAAAGACAAATACTGTATGGTCTCACTTATATTTGGAATCTAAAAAAGCTGAACTTACAGAAATGGAGAGTAGAATGGTGTTTGCCAGTGGCTCAGGGTTGGGGGATATGGGGAGATGTTGGTCAAAGCGTACAAACTTATAGTTATGACATGAATAAGTTTTGCGGATCTAATACACAAGTTAGTGACTATAGTTAACAACACTGTAACTGCACAAAATTGGGCTTCTTTGCCCAGTGTGCGTCAACAAGCCAATTAATTACAGCATCTGCCTTTGGGAGAAGAAATCGGCTTTATTCTGCAAAATCAATGGGCAGTGAGAACAAGAGGCATGTGCCCTTAAATCTGTCTCCCCAATTCAGGATGTGTGGCAAAATTTAAGAGGTTAGGGAGAACAGGCAGGCATGCAGAGATGCTGGTGGGACAGGTTTTGATTGGTGGGCTTCAACCATTTATAGTAATGTTTTAAACATTTCTGATAGGGTTCTAAATTCTAAAGATTTATGTTGAGGCTCTAAACTTTCATGATAGGGGTCTAAACCTTTTTTTTTTTTTTTTTCTTTTAATCTAAGGAAGATTTTCCCTGAGCTAAAATCTGTTGCCAATCTTCCTCTTTTTGCTTGAGGAAGATTCACCCTGAGCTAACATCTGTGCCAGTCTTCCTCTATTTTGTACTTTGTTTGCTGTCACTGCATGGCCGCTGGCAGTTGGTGTAGGTCTGTCCCTGGGAATCGAACCCAGGCTGCTGAAGCAGTGTGGTGAAGTTGACCACTAGGCCGTGGGGCTGGCCCCTTGTGATAGGGTTCTAGACATTTTTGATGAGGTGGGGAATGAATTTTAACACTAGATCTTCCTGAAGGAGGGACCCCTTGCTTCTGATAAGAGTCTGACTTTCAAGTTCCAGTCATGTCCCAGTCCTTGTGTTGCATGAGAAGGAGGATCTTTGGTTCCTCAGTCATTTCAGGTTACGGTTTCTTCTTTTGCACATGCCCTACCCATGTGACTTTGCAGATTTTCTGAAAGGCAATTTTTAGTTACTCTGTTGATAAGAGATGGCGTCAGTTGAACTATTCCTGGAGGGCCCATGGTTACAATACTATATTATATACTTAAAGATGCTAAGAAAGTAAATCTTAAATGTTTTCACCACACACAGAAAATGTGTGAGATGATAGATTGTTAACCTTATTGTGATAAACATTTTGCAATATATACATCTATCAAATCATCACGTTGTACACCTTAAACTTGCACCTTGTTATCTGTCAATTATATCTCACTAAAGTTGGGGGAAAAAAGAAATAGGGACACAGATAGGGATAATTTGGCTGAAGCTGTAAGTGAGTGGGTTTGAGCTCTACAAGGGATATCCCAGAGGAACTGGTAGAGTGTTCCCTTGTGTAATCTTGTTAAATGTCTACTTACCCTTTTTAATTGATATTTGTTTTCATAAAAGTAATAATTTCCTCCTATTTCTTGCCTTCTGCACCAGTCTGTGAAGGTATTAATCAAATTATGCTGCCCCCTGGCAGTAATATCCTAACTGGTGAAGTGTCTCAAAAAAGGCTCAAGAAAAAAGTCTCAAAATGTCTCAGAAGTGGACTATGCAAATCCAAATTTATAAAATGCAGATGATAATGTCAAAAAATATAAAGTATAAAGAATAGATAGAATAGGGTCAAATTATGGCGAGCCTTCGATACTAGTTAGCCAGTTGATGAGATATTTTGGAAAGGAACCATTATAGATAACCAAGAGAATCACATCAGGAAATGAGTGATTTGGGAAGATTTGTCACTTGTGCTATGCTGTTAGGATTAGAAGGTTGAGAACTTAAGTGAATAGGAGAATATTGTTACTAACCCAGGCATGAAGTGATAGGGTTTACATTACAATGTACTGTAGAATAAATTAAGAGGAAAGAAAGTAATCAAGAAGTATTTTGACATAATGTTAATATTTTTGATGATACATTGATTATTTGAAAAAAGAAAATGAAGAATAGAAAACAATTTTGAAATTTCAGTCCAAGGTACTGTTTGAGAAATAAAGTGAAGTGGATGTACAGTGGTCAGAAGGAGTTTGGTTTGAAAGATAATAGAGGACAAGATGAAAGTTGAACTTCCAAGTGTAGAGCTTGAAGAGTGTGAAATTTGGTCTGAAATCTAAAGTTATGTATTTAGCATTAATTATTATTAAAATTACAACAATGAGAATAGATAACAATTATCAAATAGAAGTTAAAGGAGATCAGGACTTGAAAACAGCAGTGATAGTAAGCTGTAAAATATAGTGGAAAAAAGGTCCAGGAGAATGAATACAGAGAAAAAGCCATCATGTTTCATACTAACAGAGATCACTGATGACTTTCAAGGAAGCATTTTAATGTCATAGCATGTTTATGTAATCATAATATTGTATTTGTTTTTCCATTTCTGCCCTTCTGTTCCTTGAATACACCTTAATGTGTTGGTACTGGATGTTCCCTCTACTCAGTCCGAGCTGTCCCCAGATTTCCCTGGAACTGGCTCCTTTGCATCATTCAAGTTTCTGCTTAAAGACTTACTTCTCAAACACTTTCCTCCATTATGCTCTCTGTAAATGCCACAACTCCTCAACACACATACATATATTCAATCACTTTATATTATCCTATTTTCTTCGTAGTATCTATTTTCCACTATTACCTTACTGATTTATTTCCCCCACTGTAAACTCTGATATAAGAACTTTTACCTTGTTGACCTTTTTATATACTATGTGTTTAATGCTTAGAAAAATTTTTGACACGTAGATACTTAGTAAATGTTTTAATGAATGAATAAATGAAAAAATGAATACATAGAAGCTATCTAAAGAAGAAATAATAGTATTAGATTTCGTTTAGTTTTCTGTGAAACTAAAATGATTTGGGTATTTTGAAAATTGGCAAGATTAAAAATGAAGAATGGTGGACAGGAATTTTAAGTCTACGCAAAAGTTTATTTCTGTAATAGCATTTGTGTTGTTTGTATATCTCTGTAATAATACTAATATATCACTTACATTATAAGTAGAAAAACCTTTGTCTCATATTTTGAAAGACATTTCAAACTGCATTTAACATGTAAACATGTGACATCTTTTATGAATATCCCATATAGTACACTGTTGGTTCCCAAAATACCCAATAATGGAGATGGGAAATTGAATAATTTGATTTAGAGTCTGTTTTGGTCAGCTCCTTTTCTTAGAACAAACAGCTAGCTTTAAGTTGACTGGAAGTTAAGATTTACTTTGGAAAGGAGAGATTTTAAAAAACCTAATTGTTACCTTAGAGCTTGAGCTATTGCAAGGAAAGAGACAAATCTTTATGTTTCAGTTATATTTTGATGAACTTTGTACTAGTCTTAAATTGCTGTTGAATAATCCTTCCCAGTGGCTAAATCTCATGTATAATGAGGCTACTTTGAAGTGTGTGGAAAAAGTATTATCAGTAATCTTTTAAAATAATTATTATTAAAAACCATGAATGTGTTGTGGAGGGAAATTTAGAATAGATTAGAAGATAGATACTTCGATAAGAAATGTGGACAATCAAGAAATCAATTATAATTGTTTTTGATGTCTGCATATCTAGGTGTAAATATAGATTTCATTTGTCTGGGCCTTTATAAGATTTCGAGAGTAAAGAGAACTAACATTTATTTGGTTTTCTCTCTGGGCAACATATTTTTCAAACATTTCCTCATGGATTCCTTATAATAATTCTGGGAGGTTAACATTATCCTGCTTATTTTAGATTTGACAAGACTGTAGCTCAAAGAAGTGACGTGACTAAGGCTTCATAGCTATTAGGTGGTAGAGTCAAATTCGTTTTTGTCTGTCTGTCTCTGATGTCCATGTTCCATGACATCATGTTGTTCTTCATTTAGACAAAATAATTTAAAAAGTAGCATGTTGAGGTGATAGTTGTGATGATGATCAACTCAGGAGAGGTTGTCCATTTCCCTTGTCTAATTCTTCCTTGCCTAACTCTCAAGTTTTATCATGCTGCATCTTTGTTTTAATTCCAATTGATGTTACCAAAAAGCGAATGTTGTTCTCTACTGGAAGATAATTTCTTTGATCCCTAAAGCCGCTTTTTCTAGTTCCTGCTGGGTAACCAGGTAGCCAAAGTCTTGTTTATTTTGTTGGGAGAGTTTTTAGTAAACAAGAATTTGAAAAGAAACTGTGTCCTTAGACAATTTGGGTATAGGTTTGATTCAGTTCTTTTAAAAGTAGAATTCCAGTATGTGATCAGTTTCTTTATTCTAACATACTGTGTCTCTCTGTGGCAAAAGAGCCCTGTTTTTCTTCCTCTTTACCCTTACTTCCTGTTTTCAAAAACAAGACAGGTGTTTCCTATGAGATTTTGGCTCTAAATACCCTGGGTTTGAATCCATCTATGTATCCAATTTGAATACAATCTATGTCATGTTACCTTGAACAAGCTTCTTAACTTTTCAATGCCTCAGTTTTCTCATCTATAAGATGGTGAACTAACTCATAACTTTTTTATGAGGATTAAATCAAGTTAATTCATGTAAAGTGCTCATCATATGATAAATGCTTTATAAGAATTTAGAATTGCGCTATGAATAGTTTTAAAGGATACAGCCAAATACATAAATGTCCCTAATTTAAGAATAAGCAATGACCTATAATTTGTCATTAACATAGTTCATAGCCTTGAAGAAAATGCCAGTTTGTGTTTATTGGAATGCTAGGTTGGTTGAACATTTAAAAATGAATCAGTTGGGGCCACCCTGGTGCCACAGTGGTTAAGTTCGCATGTTCCACTTCTCAGCGGCCCAGGGTTCGCCGGTTCAGTTCCCAGGTGCGGACATGGCACCCCTTGACACACCATGCTATAGTAGGCATCCCACATAGAAAGTAGAGGAAGATGGGCAGAGATGTTAGCTCAGGGCCAGGCTTCCTTAGAAAAAGGAGGAGGATTGGCTGCAGATGTTAGCTCAGGGCTAATCTTCCTCAAAAAAAAAAGAGAATCAGTATAATTTACCATATTAATAGAATAAGGAGAAAAATCCTGATTCTCTCAATGGATCTAGGAAAAGCAATATATTCTTTCAAGAGAACAACTTTAGCAGAATAAGATTATTGAGGGAAATTTCTGGGATTTAATGAGATATCCACCAAAACCTTAGAGAAAATATCATACTTAGTGATGAACTATTGAAAGCGTTCTCATTCAAGAATAGACAAGGATACTTCTGCTACCCACTTCTGTTTGATATTGTACTAGAGATTATTTTCAATTCACTAAGGTTGGCGGGAAAATATAAGGGTCAGAAAGGGAGAAACAAAACTGTCATTTTTTGTGGTTGTTAAGACTGTGAACTCTTGGTTGAGTAAAACTGATTTGGATAAAGAAAAAAGCATAGAAGGTTTGGGTCAATAAATGAAATTATAGAAAAAAACAAAAAGAGATGACCTTACTGAACAGAAATTATAAAATAAAATGGTAAGCAATAAAAAAAGGTAAACTGGATTACATCAGAATTCAAAATGTGCTTGTAAAGATACTATCAAAAAAGTGACAACACGCAGTGTAAGAGATTTGCGAATCATATTGCTGATAAGGGAATTATATCCAGAATATATAAAGAACTCTTGCAGCTCACTAATAAAAAGACAAATGGCCCAGTAGTAAATGGGCAAAGGATCTGAGTAGACATTTCTCCAGGAAGATATACAAATGGCCAATATAACCATGAAAAGATGTTCAGCATCATTAGTCATCAGGGAAATGCAAATCAAATCCATAATGAGATGCCACTTCATGCCCACTATGATGGCTATATTTAATAAGACAGACAATAACAAGGATGTAGGGAAATTAGAATCTTTATACCTTGCTAGTAAGGTATGAACTGCACCCAGTTCCAAGGTTGTTTTGGTCGGGGTATGGGGAGCTTCCCAAAACACAACAACAAACAATTCTAAGACACCAGCAGGATGTCCAAGAATTCAACTCAATTCTGACACTACCGAGAGATAGCATCAGATTCCACATGTTAAGGGTTCAGTCCTACAAGACGCACCCCTCCCCCCAACTTCAGTTGCCAGTCATTCGTCCAGATTGTTACCTGTACTTCTGACGAACTGGCTACAAATAGGAGGTTTCCAAGACCTCTCTGGATTCGATTAATTTGGTAGAATAGCTCACGGAACTCAGAGAAACATTTTGCTTACTAGATCACTAGTTTATTATAAAAGAATATAACTCAGGAACAGCCAGATGGAAAAAATGCATAGGGAAAGAGCACAGAGCTTCCATGCCCTCTTCAGGCATGGCACTCTCCCAGTCCCTCCATGTGTTCACCAACCCAGAAGCTCTCCAAACTCCATACTTTTGAGATTTTATGGAGGCCTTATCACATAGGCATGATCAATCATTAAATCCATTTTGAGCCCTTCTCTCTTCTCAAGAGAATTGAGGTCAGGGCTAAAAATTCCAAGCTTCTAATCATGGCTTGATCCTTCTGGTAACTAGACCTTATACCCAAAGAATTGTAGTTATTTGTTTTGATCTGTCTGATGATTCTCTGAAGGACTTGTTCTAAGAATTTGCCTTTCTTTCACCTAATGCAGAATTTTCCCAGAGCTAAGTAGGCTACCTGGGGAGTGATTGTCAAAAACAATATCAAGGCAAATGTATTAGTCACTGCTGCCTAAGGCAAGGGAAAATAGGACAAACAATAAACTAATCAAAAAGCTTCGGGGGAAAGGCTGAAGATTGAGATGGTTTGGGGAATAAGGACTTTGAACAGCTCCCACATACTTTGAAGAATCTAAAAGGCCACACGTATGCCCAGGGTTGGGTACATGTTCAGAAAAGACCCGAGAGGGCCCTGAAGTCTTTTGTCTGGGTGACGATCAGGCTTCTATGCAAGCAGAAAGTGAAGGCTAAAGCAGAGCTGTAAAATGCCTGAGTCTTGTTGGCTTGCCCTAACACACACACACAGCCTATCTGCAAAGATTAGATTAGAACTTTTGTTGTTGTTGTTCCTGGTGTTTAAGGAAATCTCTTGAATCACTAGTTGATCTGATCCATAAACTTAGTGGAAGAGAGTCTTGAGTGGCCATAATGAGAAAGAATGCAAACTTTAGAAAATTAGTTCAGGAAAGTTACTAAACAAATATATAACTACATCAAGTAGCAAAAACAAACCCTGGGGAAGGAGGAGAATCTCATTTCCAGAGTTGCCCTGTTATAATATTCAAAATGACTAGTTTTCAACAAAAAGTTACAAGACATGCAAAGAAAAAGAAAATTGGTCCATTCACAGGAAAACAAAAATAATATAAAGTATCCCTGGGGAAGCCCAGACATTGGCCTTACTAGACAAAGACTTTAAAATTTTTTAATATGCTAAATGAACTAAAGAAAACCACAATTGGAGAATATTAATAATGAGATAAAAAAATTTTTTTAAAGAATAGAAATTTTGTAGTTGAAAAATAAAGTGACTGAAATGAAAAATTTACTTGAAGGGCTCAACAGCTAATTTGAGCAGGTGAAAGAAAGAACCAGTGAACTTGAAGTTAGGACAGTTGAGATTATCCACTCCAAGGAAGAGAAAGAAAAAAGACTGAAGAAAAAGTGAACAGAGCCTGAAAAACCAGTGGAACATCATCCAGTGTACCAATGTATACATAATGGGAGTCCCAGAAGGATAGTAAAGAGAGAAAGGCAGAGAAAGAGTATTTGAAGCAATAATGGCTAAAAGTTTCAAAATTTAATGAAAGATATGAATCTGCACATCCAGGAAGCCCAACAAAGTCTAAGTCAGAGAAACTCAGAGGTCCACACTGTGACACTTTATAGTCAGACTGTCAGAAGATAAAGACAAAGAGAGAATCTTGAAAGCAGCAAAAGAGAAGCAACTCTTCATATATAAAATATCCTCAATATACTTAACAGCTTAGTTCTTATCACAAACTATAGAGGCCAGAAGGCAGTGGGATAACATATTCAGTTTCCTGGTAGAAAAAAATAAAAACAAATTGTCAATCAGAAATTCTGTATCTGGCAAAACTTCAAAAATGAAGGAGAAATTAACACATTTCATGATGAACAAAAACTGAGAGTTTGTAGCTATTAGACCTGCACTTGAGGAAACTTCCTAATGAAGTCCTTCAGGTTGAAATGAAAATACAGTAGACGGTATCTTGAATCCACACAAAGAAATGAAGAACAAGTTTGTAAAGGCAGCTACACAGATAAATATAAAAGTCAATATAAATGTATTTTGGTTTGTAACCCCTCATTTTTCTTATTTGATTTAAAAATCAACTGCACAAAACAATAATTTTAAACCTGTGTTGATGGACACACATGTATAAAGATGTAATTTGTAATGATAGCATAAAAGAGGTAAAGAACTATATAGGAACAATGTTTTGTATACTACTAAAACTAAGTTAGTATTAATTCTGTTATTACGAATTAAGACGTTAGTTATAATTCCCAGGACGACTGCCAAATAACTAAAAATATGTATATGCTAGAAAAAATGAGAAGGGATTGAAATTGGTACACTAGAAAATATCTGTGTAACACCAAATAAAGCAGTAATGTAGGAAGTGAGGGACAAAAGAGATATCATACATAGAAAATAGCAAAATGGCAGAAGTCAGTCCATCTTCATAGGTAATTACATTAAATATTAGTGCATTAAAGACTCCAGTGAAAGGCACAGATTGGCAGAATGGATTAAAAAAAATGATCCAACTGTATTCTATCTACAAGAAGCTTGCTTCAAATATAAGGACCCAAGTGGTTTAATGTGAAAAGATGGAAACACATATTCCATGCAGAGAGTACCCTCGGCAAAATAATATAGTTGAAGTAACTATATTAGTATCATACAACATAGACTTTAAGATAAAAATTGTACCATAGAGAAAGAAGGATATTATATAATGATGAAAGGGTTAATCCATCAAAAAGATATAACAATTACAAACATATATGTACCTAACAGAGCCGCAAAATATATGAAGGAAAAACTGACAGAATTGAGGGGAGAAATAAAAAGTTCAACAATAATAGGTGGAGACTTCAGTACCCCACTTTCAATAATGGATAGGACAACTAAACTGAGAATAAACAAAGAAGTGAAAGACTTGAATGACATTATAAACCACTAGACCCAGTGGATGTATAGAGAACGTTCTATGCCAAAACAGCAGAATACATATTATGCTCAAGTGTACATGGAATATTCTCTAGCATAGATCTTATATTGGACCACCAAACAGGTTTCCATACATTTTAAAATATTTAAATCCTATAAGGTATCTTCTCTGACCACAAGGAGATGAAGTTAGAAATCAGTAACAGAAAGAAATCTGGAAAATTCACAAATATAAGGAAATTAAACAAGATACTCTTCAAAGGACTAAAGCAACTAGAACTCTCATACTTTGCTGGTAGAAATGCAAATTGGAATGACCCCTTCAGTAAATATTTTGGTAGTTTAAGGTTAAGCACATGCTTATCGTATGACCCAGAGATCCCACTCCTAGGTATTTATCCAAGAGAAATTAAGACATTTGTCTATGCAACCATTTGTCTACAAGTGTTCATAGTAGCCCCAATCTGGAAAGAAGTGAAATATCCAACTGGTGAATAGAAAAATTGTGGTGGCCAAACAATGGAATACTACAAAGCAGTAAAAAGAAATGAACTAATAATATATTCAACAGTATGAAAGAATCTCAAGAGATTTATGCTAAATCAATTAATCCAGACATTATAGAATATGTATGATTGTAGTAATTTGATATTCAGAAAGCTGTAGTGGTAGAAAGCAGATGAGTAGTTGCTGGGGCAAGGAGGTGAGGAAGAAAGTGACTTCAAAGAGACACAAGAAAATTTTGTGGGGTGGTGGAAATGTTCTATATCATGACTGTGGTTTCAGTTGTATTGGTAGACATAATTGTGAAAACTCATCAAATTATTCACTTAAAATTTAAAGTTTTTTTTTATTTTATGTAAATGGAACCTCAGTAAAGCTGTCCCTCAAAATGAAAAAAAATTAAAAAGATGAAAAAAATGAATACTTTGGGACCAAGGGTTTGAGGGGAGGGAGAACACATTGTTTGACTCAAAAGTCTTTTAGGAGTAAATCAAAATAGAAATTAGAAGCTATTTGTAATTTGTGACAGTAAAAGCATGAATCTTATGGAATATGGCCAAAACTTTACTCAGAATGAAATTTAGTCTTAAATGATTTTATCAGTTGCGGTAGAAATGGCCTAAACAACTCAAGGAGCTAGAACAGTATTCACATCACCCCCTCAGGAAATAGGATATATGTATTTATTTATTTCCACATATAGCACTTAGGATGTATTATATCTTTTGAGGATAAAAACAAATAGAGGTTGATAAGATCTGATTCTTTGAGAATACTGGTAAACTGTGAAAGGCTAACGAAAATTAAAATGGAGTAAACAAAAATATCCCGCATTATGGCTGAAAAAGAATATAACCAAGATGACATGGAGATTAAAAACGAGGGAATGCAGTATTCAAAATCTTAATAAAGTGGGTCGTTATCTAAAAAGTAAATCATCAGAATTATAGCGTATCTGAAAGGATTCTTTTCAGCCTTCTCTCTCATTATTCCCATATTTTGATCTTTTGCTCCAGCAAAACTGGTCTGTACACTGTTCCCTTAGTATAACTCATATTTTCCTACATGTTCAGCATCGTTTGCTCACTTTTCTCTGCTATTAATGCCATTTTCTCTTTTTTTGTGTATTCAGATGCTACCTATCTTTTAAGCAAGTACACGTTTCATTTCCTTCAGAAAACTTACTGTGGCATCTTAGCTGGAAATGTGCACTTGTGATAATACTCATCTGTCACTTACTCTGCTTTGTAGAATTCTGTATGTTTTAATGCTGTTATGTCTTCCTCTTCCTTATGGAGAGTAAATACCTTGAATATTCCCCGTATGTATATACCTTATCTCTGCTATGTATATACCTTTCATTATCCGCCATAGTCTAGTTTAGTTTATAGAGTAGGGACTCTGGAAAATGAATATTTAATCGATTGTTAAAAGTGAATCAAGATTCAAGTTAGGAAAAAGTGGTTAACTGCCATTTCAGGTAAAGTTAAGATTTTTTGGGTGATAATTTCCTAGTTATGTATGCATGAATGAGGGAATGGGTTTAGTCTTTCCAAACTCTGTAAGCCCTAGATAAATGTGTTTTGATATAACAGGCATCTTCCTAAGCCTCAGTTTTTTCTTTCTAAGATGGGGATAATACCATATCGAATTTTTAGGACTGAGACAATGAGTATGTAGCTCCTGGCACAGTGCTTGAAAAATAATTCAGCCCTGCATAATTGTTATTTTTTACACCTTTCGTATGAAGTTGTAATTACTTGCAACTACAAAATGGTTATTTCCCCATTTTGATATGCCTTAGTATTTTGCCTGCTGGCAATGAGCATGCATAGATTGAAACACTATGTAATTTAATGTTTACTTCCAATTTAGTTATTCCTTCATTCCCAAGCATAACCTGTGCTAGTTTGCTTTTTCCTCGTTAGGCCTATTGTAATTTGCATCTTTCACATTTTTTGTGAAGCAGTGTTTATTTTTTCACCTGTCATTGCTCTCTGGATTGGTATACATTGTGACTAATTCTGTCATAGGTCACTGGACTAATTCTTTAAGACTAGGACCCTTTGGGTGAGCAGTTAAAATATAAAGTAACGTTTTTCTTTTTTTCCTCCAAAAGGAGAAACTGACAAATTAAGTCAATATTAATGGATTGCTGTAGTGACTCCTGCCTTAGATCGATTACCTGTTGACGACTATCACCTGGTTCAGGCAAGCTAGAGCATAATTAGACAGTGGCAGAGAAGTGTTATCGCAGATTTTTCCAGACCTTTAGTATTTAGTCAGTATAAATAACAAAACCAAAGCAAAGTAAATATTTTATTGTCTGGTTATTTCCACTGCCTTTTAAATTATTTCTAAAGTTAAATGACTATTCTATACCTGTATTTAATTTTGCATCATATACCTCTTGAAGTACGTAGATATTCAACCACCTCAGCTACCTTGTAGAAACTCAATTTGGTTTCAGATTTAATCATCATGATTTTACCAGTCCTGACAAATAAGCACCATTCTGTACCAGGTGTGTAATCTCAGCAGTGTTTTTATGAATCTGCACTCTATCCTGTGAGAAAATATGTATTTTTCAGTCTTTTTTGATAACATTTATAGTATTTTAAAGAAGCAATCTCAGAAATCAAAGTGTTAAAATTAATGTGGTAATGTTCCTAATACTGGGATAAGAAAAACACGGGAACAGTTTTAGTTTGTTTTAAAAATTAGCAAAATAACAGTTATAAAACTTTTTTCTCTTCAGGGCCAAGGAATATGAGAGTTTAATGGAAACAAAAAATTCTGGCTCTGACTCACCTTATAAAGCAAAGTGAGTATTTTATCCTACACTGTCATTCTCTATCTCTTCAATCTCTGCCGGTAACAAAACTTTATCTGAATTATTATTGTATGCCTGTCATCATAGGCTTTGTATCTGATGCCTAGAAGTTCATTCTCCTAAGACAATGGTATGCAACTGGGGATGATTTTCCCAGGGGACATTTGGCTTTGTCTGAGGATGTGTGATAACATTTTGGTTATCACAACTTGGGGAGATGGTGCTACTGCCATCAAGTTCATTCAGGCCAGGGATACTGTTAAATATTCTTCAGTGCACAAGACAGTCTCCCCCAGCCAAGAATTATCTCACCCAGAAACATCAATAGTGCTAAGGTAGAGAACCTCTGTTCTAACAGAACAGGTTCTGGCAAGGCTGTGCTGGTTCTTGCTCTGAGGAGATCTCTTTCAGGATTGTTGTGACGGCTACTTGACAGAAAAGGATTTAGACTCCACCATTGGGTGTAAGTGTAACTACACAATAGCTAAGTAAACAAAAACATCAACATTTTGCTTCTCTCAAATATACTGCCAATAGAAGTGCAGTGAGAAAGATACTCACATACACTGTCAATGGGAGTGCAGATTGGTGTAGTCTTATTGAAAGGCAATGTGAATCCAGAGCTTAGGACATCCACTATAAACTTCAGGCTGCTTAGTGAAATAATGCAAAATATGCCCAAATATTTATATATGGAGGTGACGGGTTTAGTTATTTACTTATTTATTTTTCCTGAGGAAGATCAGCCCTGAGCTAACATCTGTGCCAGTCTTTCTCCACTTTATATATGAGTCGCTGCCACAGTGTGGCTGATGAGTGGTGTAGGTCTGCACCCAGGAGCTGAACCTGTGAACCCAGGCTGCTGAAGTGGAGTGTGCTGAACTTAACCACTATGCCATGGGGCAGGCCCCTTAATGTGATTTTTAACAGTGAAAAAGTCAAGAAACAGCTTAAATGCCACAAATTGAGGAATATCTTTAACCAGTTTATGTAGATATGCTATAGCATTTTAATGTAGCAATTACTTACAATAGAAATATTCTTGCCTGTCAGAAATAAAATACCCATCAGGTAATTACTTTTATTTATTATTGTTCAGGAACTCTTAGCCATTGCTATTCTAAAAGAAAAAATATATAAAATATTAAAGAAGTTAACAAAATTATCAAGATTATCATGATACTGCATTTCTGGAAAACCCAACAGAATCAAGTGAAACACTAGCAGAAACAAGAAAATCAATTCAGTAAGGTGGCTGATTACCAAATTAATGTGATAATATTAATAATAGGTAATGTTTACTGAGCCTTAACCTTATGCCAGTCTCTCTACATGTATTGACTCATTTATTCCTCACAACAACTCAATGAATTTCATTAGGGAAACTTAAGCCCTAGAGAGAGTAAGTAACTTGCCTGAGGTTATGCAACAGCATATCCAGAATACAAAAATTGATAGCCTTTCTTTCTGATAATTGGTTAGAAAATATAAATATAATTTACAAAAGCACTAAAAGAGTAAACTATTTAAAAATAAACTCAACAAGAAATTTGAAGACTCTATAAAAATAAAACCTTAAAATGCTAACAAAGGATATAAAAGGAGACTTGTATAAATGGAAAGACAAATTATACTCTTGGAGAAAAGACACACTATAGTAAATTCTCTATATGTTGTCCTACAAATATAATGTAATCCCAATAAAATAACAGAGTTTTTAAAAAGAGGTAGAATCATTTTAAAGACTATATGGAAAAATAAATGAGAATTTCTAGGAAAAAAAATTTAAAAGAAGGGAGTATGAGGTAGGACTGAGTTAACAGGTATGTAGTTAAAATAATTTGGCTTTGGCATGTGAATAATAGTACAAATTGATGGAAGAGATTTTTAAAAACAATCTAGAAATAGATCCAAATGTTTGAGGAAATTTAATATATGACTGTTGTGTTTACAGAGATGGTCAAAAGTTGAGCCATTTCTGGAGGCGTGCCCCTTTGCAATATAACTTCTCCATCAAGAGGTGAACTCTGTTTTCCTTCCACTTAATTTGTTCTAGCCTTTTGACTTGTTTTGACCTACAGACTACTGTAGAAACAATATGTGACTTCTGAGCCTTAGCCTCAGAGATCTTGAGGCTTCTGCTCTGAACCTCACTTTCTTGTTCCCCTGTGACTGCCATGTAGGGAAGCCTGCCTCAGCCCCCTTGAGGATGAAAGATTACTTAGTCATAGTAATCAATTCTTTTAATATGCTGTTGAATTCATTTTGCTTGTTTTGTTGAGGATTTTTGCATCAGTGTTCATGGGGGATGTCAAATCTTATCAAACCTCTGCTTGTGTCACATTGCTTATGTTCCATTGGCCGAAGCAAGTCATTTTGCCAAGTCCAGAGTCACTGTATGAGGAGACCATACATGTCACCACTAGCAAGACATAATTCAACCAGGGCCTTTAACGTAACAATCTACTACACAGCTTTCTCTGGATTCGTCTCTTACTTGACTGGTTGCTCTTTTTCAGTATCTTTTGTCTGGTTCTTTCCCATCTTCTTAACCTGTAACTTTAGCATGTCTTTGTCCTGAGAATTCAAACAGAATTACTCCCTTGATAATCTCATTCAGTTTCATGATTTTAAACAATCCAGACCTCTCCCCAGAACTCCAGACATATCCAACTTCCTATTTAGCATTTCCATCTGGATGTCTGTCTGTTCATTTGTACCCTTCAGGTGAACATGTGCAAAGTTAAATTCCTGAAATTTTCTGCCAAACCTTACCCCTCATATTTTTGCTCATCATAGAAAATGGCAAGTCCATCCTCTAAGTCGAGGCTAAAATCTTTAGAGTAATCCTCTCTTTTTCTCACTTTCAGTCCATCAACAAATTCTGTTGGCTCTATCTTTAAAATATATTCCGAATCTGGAGGCCAGCCCTGTGCCTGAGTGGTTAAAGTTCTGCCTGCTCCGTGTTGGTGGTCTCGGTTCACGGGTTTGGATCCTGGGTGCGGACCTGCACCACTCATCAGCCATACTGAGGAGGCATCCCACATACAAAATAGAGGAAGACTGGCACAGATGTTAGCTCAGGGCTAATCTTCCTCAAGCAAAAAAAGAGGAAGGTTGGCAACGGATGTTAGCTCAGAGCAAATCATCCTCACCAGAATAAAATATATTCAGAATCTGACCACTATTCATTACCTCCGTACTAAGTATTCTAACCTACCATTATGTCTTATCTGGATTATTGTAGCAGCCTCCTAATTAGTCTTACACTGCTTCTGCCGTTGCTCACTACAGTCTGTTGGCCACGGGACAACCAGGATGTTCTTTTAAATTGTAAGTCTAGAAAAAATGGCAGTAGCAATAGATACATAATTTTTCAGTATTTTTAAATCCTTACATAGAAACCAGCTAACTAGTTAAGAAAACCAGAAACCCATGGCAGCGTTTACAACAAAACCACATTACCAGATATCTCCATGAAATCCAAAAAACAAGTGGATAGAAACAAACAGCCACAGACCTGCATGGTATTGACAAGGATGTGAAAGAAAGCAAAGAGAAGCAACTAGGGTAACAAATGCAAGGAAAGGAGAACCCCAAAATAACTAACAGGTTTTCACTGGAAAGTACAGGGAACCACTTTGAGAAAAGCATCTGAATTTCATTCTCAAGTGAAGGGTGCATGTGAACAATGTTGCCTTAGTTTTTGCTCTTGCACATTGATAATTTTATGCCCTCAAAAATCAGTGTTGCCAGTTACAAATCCTTGATCCACATTTTCATTTCTTTTCTTGAGGATCTTAAATACCAATAGAGAATGAACTTTAGGCAATCAAAATTATTAAACACACATCAACATAAGGAGTAGTGATGAACACTCAAGTTATAGTTTCTTGTAGAACTAAGACTAACTGATGGCTAGAAAGAAAAAAAACTGGTGGCTGGAAAGAAAAAGACTACATGATAGCTGTATCTCAGATAATTTTATAGTATAACTAGAAAAAAGATCAAGGAGAATGGGGGAAACATATGCTAAAAAATTAACCGTTCTCTAATTATACTGGTGATATTATTAGTAATGTTATTCTGAGTCTGTTGTGCATATAATATGGGATAAAGTAAAGGAGATTATGGAGATTAGAATTCTTTTATCCCCTGTGTTCCTGAGAGCCTGAATTCTCAGTCTGGAAGAAAGGAGATAGATATAGTAGAGATCAGGTAAAACCCCTGTAGGACTGAATTTGAATTAAATTAATTTATGAGGCATTTTATCTTTTAAAAAGTGTTTGTGTGTGTGTGTGTATTTGTGTATGTATACGTATTTGTGTGTACATATATACATTCACATGTGTATGTTCGTATACACACATTTATTTATTTCCTCACTCTGTCCGTTGAAGAGACCTAGAAACAGTGACCAATGCAGTAGCGGTGAGCATCCCTTGTGCTCACTGATTTAGGACTTGAAATATCATTTCTCATAAAAGAGGCAAGAACTTCTTGGAAAAATGCCTAATTCTAGATCTGAATGTCCTGTCATACTAGATGGCAGGGAAGCTCTCGAAGACTGCTAGTGTTTGTCAAAGGACTCAGGAGCCAACTTGAAGAGTTTCCTACAGAACAGAGATAGAACAGTTTGAGCTTCAGAAAGGATAATTATTATAACTGATTGAACTTGATAACCAAATAGTAAATGAAAAGAAATGTCTCCATATAAAATTATTGTAGCTAGTGAATGAAAATTACTCTTCCTCTCATCTTCCAGTTTCCCCACCCCTTCCCAGAAAAACCCAGTCCAGAAGCCATTAGATGAGAGAGCACCATCTGCGTTGAGGGGATGGCTGGAGGCAGCAGTGGTGCAGTGGAAGGCGTCAGAGCCTGAGTAGGCTGAGGTGGACATTTATGCAGGGGGAGAAGGGTGTGGCCAGGTGTGGAGACTCAGAGCCCAAGCCAAGTGAAGGGAGCTTCCATGTGGTAGAGGGCACCATTCTCTGGGTTGAGGATCAGAGCAGAGTGAGGAGGGCATCTCTATGGAAAAACATCCTGGCACAATCTATCAGAGTCCAAGTAAAGAGGGAGGCAAAGGGTGTCAAAATACAGGCAGGGTGAGAAGGGTAGAAGAGCCCAGAATGGGGAGTCAGAGCCCAAGTAGAGACATAATAGCATACCTACAGAAACAAAGATGGATGGTATGTTACATGTAGAGGGATTGGTCAAATAAATAAGTATATTAAGGATGATGGGAGGCAGGTTGCTCATTGCTGGAGAAGAGAGTTAAAAATAAACTCTCTTGGGGCCGGCCCCGTGGCGCAGCAGTTAAGTTCACGCGTTCTGCTTCAGCTGCCTGGGGTTCGCCAGTTCGGATCCTGGGTGCGGACATGGCACCGCTTGGCAAGCCATACTGTGGTAGGCGTCCCACATATTAAGTGGAGGAAGATGGGCACGGATGTTAGCTCAGGGACAGTCTTTCTCAGCAAAAAGAGGAGGATTGGCAGCAGATGTTAGCTCAGGGCTAGTCTTCAAAAAAAAAAAAAAAAAAAAACTCTCTTTTCCAGTAGGAGAATATACTCTGTTCTCCACCAGGAGAGTAGAAAAACCCCATGGTGATGACTTGGAGTTGTAGGTATCAGTTTTAACTCTTATTTCCCAATATATATAAATGGAAATAAATATAGATGTAAATGTGTAGGGATATGGATATATTATAATATGTTACTTTTTAAATATTTATTTCTAAAATAATATGCACATATTTCCTAGCTCATTCTAATGAGAGTGAGAGTCTGGGAGCAGCAACACCCTAATAGCACTGAGCACATCTAATATACCCATGTAAGTGTGAGAGCGAGGTAGTTCCCTAAAAGGGAAAGAGTTCTTTCTCCACAAGAAGCAATGTTGGCAGGCGAAAATGAAAGATATCCAATATAGGAAGCAATATATGTATACTGTTTTTTCATCTTTTATAGGGATTTCTTAGGTTCTTATATTTAGTGTAAGCATATTATTTAAAAATAGAAAAGGAACCAGAAGCCCTAAATTTAGACCGGGTACCTTTCAAATAGAGTGAAAGGAAAAAAAGTTAATGTATTTATATCTTCCTGTCCATCTCACTAAAGAACAATGTTATTTTCTAAAATGAACACAGTCCCCTTTCTTAAACTTTACAAATCTTCCCAGTGATGCTGATGAACCCACCAAACTTTACTGTGATAAAAATGAGGGCTCCTTACAGAGGTGCTTTCACATTTCACATTTACCAGTGACAGATTTGAATTTAGTTGTTGTTGGAATTTGTTCAATTTTGAGAAGAAAATATCTGACCTTACAACATTCTCCACAAAGCCATTTACCTCACAGATACTTCTTTTGTTCTAGGCTAGGAGTTATGAAGCCTCCATTCGTTCTTTTCAGGCTAGAAAAATTATCTGCCACAAGTAACTCAAATAACAATTTCTGTGTTAAAAAACTGCACCCTCTAAACAGCTCCTGTTCTTGCTCTGTAGGGAAAATATAGTTTTCAGGGTTTGAGTCCTGTGACAGTCTCTAATTATTTATAGTATAAATCAAAATCTGGTGCTGTTTTCTTGAAAGGGGCTATATTATTTGTGGTATTTCTGTGGAGGCAGGGAATGAAACAGAGGTTTAGCTCATGTTACCAAAGCATCCCCTTGATTTGGCATTCTTCCTTGAAGGGTAGGTTCATATGAATCCCAGATTTGATTTACCTCAGGGTGAAATACAAGCCCCTTGTATTCTGTGAATTAAAATGGTCCTTGTACCTCCCTAAGTACCCCTGGTTTTCAGGGGAATGTGAGCATTCTTGGTAAGAATACTGCTAGAATCATATGCATCCATTGCTATGGCTGGATATTTAGTTACATTGGTGTGCAGGCCTTACTCAGCCAAAAGCTAAAGTGGCTACTTATCTATCACACAATGAAGTTCACTGCCAATATTCTTCCACATGATAAGGTTGGTAACTTTAATCGGATGGGACTCTAGCCCATATTTGATCAGAAGGGAAAAGAAGTATGTTACTCTTACTCTATTTTTGTATTTTTTTATATTCCCTTTTTCTGTTTGTTAAATTGAGACCTTCTGTCAATGAATAGTAATAATAGTTGATCATTTATTGAGTGTTTAGTGAATGGTGTTAAGTATATTACTTTAATTATCTCTGATCTTCAAAAGCTCTGAAAGGAGATATATAGAAATATATATAAAATCTCTACTTTTAAGATGATGAAATTGAGATTCCAAGTAGTTAAATAAACCTCACCAGGGTTTACATACGTGGTAGGGCTAGAGCCAGAATTCAAGTATAGGTATTTCTGATTTTAGAGTTTGTATTCATTCTTTGACTTAATCAAAGTAATCTTCATATGGATAGCTTAGGTTTAACATGGAGTTCACCAGTGCCTTTTTGAACTGTATTTGCTGTCTCATTCTTTGAGAAATTTTAAATTTTTACATAACTATGTTTTTAGATTAAATTGTATTCTGGGATATTATTCATGTGTGAATAAAATTTCCTTATTTGAATTGATTAATAAGGTATGGAGGCAAAAGCATGAGATTTGAAGATCAAAGGCCTAGATTTCTAGTCCCACTAGTACCTTTAACCAGTTGTGAGATCTTGGGAAAGTCACCTAATTTTCCTGAGACTTAGTTTCGTCATTTTTCAAACAAGAATAATACTAATGGACAGTGTCTTTCAGAGGATAAAATAATATCATGTACATGAAATTTTTGTAACCTATGAGATTACAGGTATTATTAAGATTAGTGGGGGCTGGCCCCATGGCCGAGTGGTTAAGTTTGCACGCTCCGCTTTGGCGGCCCGGGGTTTCGCTGGTTGGGATCCTGGGTGTGGACATGGCACTGCTCGCCAGGCCATGCTGAGGCAGCATACCACATGCCACAACTAGAAAGACCCACAACTAAAATACACAACTATGTACTGGGGTCTTTGGGGAGAAGAAGGGAAAAGAGAAAGATTAATGTAAAGAAGAAATTTCTACTTAAGCCATTCATCATTAAATTTCTTTTGAATACACTTTGTGGAGGTAGTATATTAGAATAAGGCAGTGAACAGGTAGACAAGAACCTTCTCTCACGAAGTTAATACTATGCTTCTGCACTGTCCAATATCATAGCTTGTAGCCACGTGTGGCTATTTAAATTTAAATTATTAAAATTAAATACGACTGAAAATTCAGTTCCTCAGTCACACTCTATTTCAAGTGAACAATAGCCACATTTGGCTAGCAATAGCCACATTTGTCCACCATGTTGGACAGTACAGATATGGAACATTACCATCACTGCAGAAAGTTCTGTTGTAAAACTCTGCATGGGAGAGACTTGTGATGAGTGATTTGAAGGAATAGTCAAATCAGAGAAAGTAAAGTTTAAACTAAAAACTAAGGGATAAGTAGGAATTTTCTAGATAATGTGGAGTTGGAGGAAGCATTTCAGAAGGAATGAATGAATAGCATTTGCAAAGGCACTGAAGCAAGAAGAAGAGAGGGATTTAGATCCAGAAAGATATCATGCATACAGAGCCTGTGTGTCAGGATTAGCCCTACATGGGAGGAATCAGTCTTCCTTGATTGTAATGTGACAAACAAAGGAGAATATGGGTAAAATGCAGAAGGCTTGTAGATTCTGTGGCAGAAAGTAAGGATTTTCCTGTTTCAATAGCTTATATTTTCTCTATGAAATATAAGATCTTCTTATGAGAGCAAGAGAGAGAAAGTAAAGTGGAGTTTTGAAGAGACTGGGGAATGTATGAAACAAGTCTTTGTGGAGAGTGGGAGAGTGAGCAGACTAGACAGATTTAGTGAGATCCTGAATCTATACTCATGCCAGTCTTTGTTATGGTATGACTTTTTCTTAGGATCAGAAATGGAAAAGGCTGGCAGATGTTCATTAATCCAGCTAAATAAATTGACGTGTGCAAGGTACTGAGAATGGTGCCTGGCCCACAGAAAGAGCTAAACAAGCATTAGTGTTTATTTCCACTGCTAGTGTTTGGCTAGTAAGAGTAACAAACAGAACAACAGAGAGGGAATGTAGCACATTTAGAAGGAAGTGATTATAAAGATGGCCTATGAAATCTGTCATAGATAAAGACAGAAGTAAGATAATAGGGTGATGATGTATACGGGAAAAGTGGAGAGATCTGGGAGAGTGTCTGGTGAGTATCTGTTGATGGAATGCTCAAGCAAATAAGTGGAAAGGAGAGAGGATTGCTCAAAGAGTGAGATGTATGAAACAGAAGTAAGGACTACAAAGAAATACTACACACAGTCCCCTTACTAAAGAATCACATAATCTAAATAATATATAGTAAAAAGCAAATAATTGCTCTATTATCTAAGTAAATGACATCAGCAATGGCAAGCATTCCCCAAATTGCCTGTAAATTGGAACATGGGGAGTTTGACATTCAAGGAGTTTGACATTTTGAGAGTTTACAGTGCTTATAACACAGTATCTAAGTCTACCTTGAAGATTTAAATCAGTATGTGAAAACGTGCTCAGTTTCTTATACTCATTTTTTTCTGCTGTCATACTCTCACCTTCTTCCATCTCCAATTCTGTTCAGGCTTGAGTATCACCTGGAAACTGATTGCAGCAATTGCTCCAGCTTAATCTGTGGATGGACAGTACTGCCCTCTAGTTCTGTTTTGTGCCATGAGGACTAGATTGGTGTTTGTGAATATAAAGTAGTACTAGCCTTAGGAGAGGTTTGTTTTTTCTTCCCCATCAGGTGCTCTGTGAAGCAGTTTCTAGTACAATAATGAAAGTAACTTTTATTTCAAAATGTTGAGGGAAATGAAGTAGTATAGTCTAATTCCTTAATGTCATTCTTCCCTTTCATTTTGTATTGCAGACTTCAGCGATTAGCCAAAGATCTTCTAAAACAGCAACAAGTACAAGACAGTGGCTCATGGGCAAACAATAAGGTTTCTGCTTTAGATCGGACACTAGGAGAGATCGCTAGAATATTAGAAAAAGAGGTATGTAACTATCACTGGCCTCTGGCCTTAATCTTTGTTGTTCTTTCTCACTATGACAGGACATAGGGCTATAAGGCAGACTCTCACAGCATATGCATTTCTTCTGTGTTTTCCAAAAGCTGGTCAAACCATTGATGGATGTTTTTTCCTTTTGTTAATGAAATTGAAGTTGTTTTCAATTGCTTTAATTGAAGTCCTCAATAGCAAAAATGTATTCTTTTAGGTCATGGTTTTCTTAGTCATATTTTTATGCTTACAAACAAAATGAAATTATTTTAAATGAGATCATAATAATAAAGATAAACAATTTTATGGCAGAAAATATAAAACTTTCAATTATAAAGCTCATAAGTCACAGATTTCCACACCAATTTCCTTCCTGTTTCCAATAGAAGATTTGGCAGGTTTCTTTAATGACTTAGAGTCGGTAAATGTTTTGATGACAGTTAAATCCTTAATGGTTTTAAAAGGATTTATTATTCACTATAGAAAATTTTAAATGTACAGAGAAGACATAAAACTCCCTGTAATACCCACTGTTGACATTTTATTGTATTTTCTTCTAATCCTTTCATTGTACATTTTTTACATTCTTTTATCTGGCTAATTTTATCAAAAATATTTTGTAATATCTTTAAAAATTCTTTGTAACCGAATGAACATAGCACAATTTATATCACTTAAGTGGTTTCTAACTTTTCTATTTCAGGTTATGACCATCTTTGTTTATTACCTGCATTTGTTTTTCGTTTTCTGGGTTTAAAATTTATTATATAACATTTGGCGTATACAAAAGAATTTAGTGATTAAAATAACAAAAATACAACGAACACCTGTGAACTCACCATCCAACTTAAGAACTGGACCCTTCATAGTACATTTATGGTTCCCAGTATGATCCTTCCTTACCACATCCTCCTACCTCTGTTCCCCCTGCGGGAAATACTGTACAGAATTAAAGGGGTATCTTTTCTTTGTTTTCTAAAAGTAGCTTTATTGCTTTATCACATAAATGTACTGTTAAAAAAATGTGTTATTTAGTTTTGCTTATATTCGACCAGTATAAAATATCATACTGTAGACTTCTGTGACTTTTTTTCAATCAAAGTTATGGTTCAGAGTTTTATTTAAGCTTATAAATATAGCTGTTTTTCATTCATTGTCTCTGTTGTATCTTGAGTACTTCATTGTGTTAATACAGAATTTTTTTATCCATTCTCCTGACAGTGGACATTTGTTTTCAAGATTAGACTGGTGTGTGTGTGAGGTTGGGGCCGGGGGTTGGAGACAGTGCTGCTCAAACATTCTTGTATCAGAGCAAATGGACAAGAATTTCTCTAAAGCAAGGAGCCTCAGACTTTAGTCTGCATCTGAATTACCTAGAGGACTTGTTAAAACACAGATTGCTGGGCCCTACTTGGATTTCTGAATCAGCAGATCTGGAGTGAGTCCCAGGAATTTGTATTTCTAAGAAGTTCCCAGGTGACACTGATGCTGCTAGTCCAAAGACCATACTTTGAGAATCATTGTTCTAGTCTGCACCATATACCTGAAGGGTAGAATTACTGGCTTCTCATGCTGTAACTGACCAACTTTACAGGATGATGCTCAGCTGAATTTTGGCATCAGACAGTATAATCCTCTGTAGGAACTATGAGCAGCGCATTCACTGTGGTATCATGGCAGAGCCACATAGAGTCAGTTCTTCTGTATAACATAGCCCTTTCAGAGAGTATTAAAAAAGTTCCTAAGAAACTGATAGTTGTCAGACTTTTGCTAGATGGAGTGTTTGGAGGTTTGATATGCTTCCAAAATCTTTTTATTTTGGAAAAATCTTTAATTATTTTAAAATTAGCACATACCAATTATTTTTATTTTTATAAAGAGTACTTATACTTTGAACTAAAAGGCATTTGCTCAAAGATACCACCATGTGCACCTTATCTCATGAATATTGTTTTAGATTGAAGTAATCACAGAGTTTTTAAGAAAAAAGTAAAATGATCTGTATAAGAAAGATATTTAGTATGAAAAATCCAAGCAAAGTTATTTCATTCACAAAGGGGCAATTTACTGGAATACCACTGATGCCTTGTAATTTTAGGGAGAAAAATTTAGTCTGGCTCCCAGTCTAAATGGTCTGTGTCAGGAACTTCGCTGTAAAGCTGTCCTCAGAGTATATACTGTAGGACCACCTAAGAGTCTAAACTTGGCCACAATAAAATCCTTTTGCTACTTTTATGACTAAAATCCTTTTTTACTAAGCCAAGACAGACTCACTTTATGTAGAATTCTGTTCATAGAGTTATACTGATGTTTCAGTGTAATTCAGCTGATGATATTTATGATTTCAGTCTAGGAATTGTAAATAACCATTCCTTTTTGTTTGGAAAACTGCCTGAAGTAACAAAATCATTAGAGCCAATGCCAAGTACCCAGTGAAGGATTTTAAGACAACCTAGAAGTTACAAGGGTGAGACTGGTGGAATTTGGACAAGCACTCACTGAGGAATTGTGAGTGATGAATCTTGAGGTTGTTATCCTCTTAATTTAGACCCTAACACACTGATACTTTCTGTTACTAATTTGACACAAATTTCCTTAGTAGTTTTCTCAAGTTCTGACACTGGTTTAGAGCTAGCAGGTTGAACTTGTAATGCACAAAAACTCTTGTAATGGAAGAGATCAGGAAACTGAGGAGACCCAGGGTTTGTAGTGCTTACTGTGTGTCTCAGGTCCCTTTTGGCTTTTTGAGTTCTCTAGATTCCGTTCAGAAATAAAAAGTTTATAAGCTGTGTTGCATATCTTATGCATTTTAACAAACTTCAGGCACTTCTGTAAGAAATATGGTGGTCTAGACTACTTGTACCAACTTTACCAACAAAAAAAGGAGTGATGTCAGCATCGTGGCAGGGTGAACTTTCATGGTAATCTCTCCCCTCCATCATACAATGATAAAGACATTCATACTCCAACAGAGGACAATCCAAACAACACAAAAGACATTTGAGAGACCCACACAGCCATGTGACAGAGGGTAGAGAGGCAGGAGCCCCCCTTGGAGGAGGTGAAAGGGGTAAGAGAAAACTTCACTCCCTCCCCAAAAGACTGGGATCTGAGATTGCAGGCAGCCTCCAAGAGGGAAGGAATGGGGGAGAGGACGTTCATTCATGGGAACATCAAAGAGCCCCAAGGGCCCTCGCACCCTAGGGGAAAGCCCCTACTAAGGTGAAAGCTAACACAGGGGTGACCTCATCAAGCCAACACCCCAGGAGGGCAGATAGCAAGGGCAGAGCTAGAAAACTCGGAGAGCATGTAGAAGATCCCCATGCACCACCCTCCCCGCCCCAGCTGGCTCCAATGCCTGGGATCTTGGCAGATCACAGAGGGCTCAGAATACTCTGCTCTTGACCCCCATGCAGTGGCAATTGGCAGTAACTGTGACCAAATAACTACCACGGTGCACCGAAACAAGAGCCATACCCTCTAGTAATACCAAAAATTGTATTAAATCTCCACACCAGAGAGAAAATGACAAGTACTCAGAAATCATTGCTGAGGACACAGAAATGTGTAATCTAAATGACAGATAATTTAAAATAGCTATCATCAAAAAACTCAACAAGTTAAAAGAGAATGTAGAGAAACAATTCAACAAGTTCAGGAGCTACTTCACAAAAGAGATTGAAACTATAGAGAAGAATCAGTCAGAAATATTAGAGATGGAAGAGAGAAAACAAAATATGAATTCCCTGAACATGTGAGCAGATGTCATAGAGGAGTATATCAGCATAATCGGGGAGAGACATGTTGAAATCCTCCAGAGAGAGGAGGACAGAGAGCTAAGACTAAAAAGAAATGAAGAAAGTCTCTGAGCAATATCTGACTCAATTAGGAAATGGAACATAAGAATTATAGGTATTAAAGAAGGAGAAGAGAAGGAGAATGGAGGAGTAAGCTTGTTCAAAGAAATAATAGCAGAGAACTTACCAAACCTAGGAAAGGAGATGGAAATCCATGCGGAAGACTCTACCAGATCTCCTAAATATGTCGATATAGAAAGACCTGCAAGGCATATAGTAGTGAAACTGGCAAATGTGAATGACAAAGAAAAAAATACTAAGGGCAGCAAGACAGATGAAAATAACCTACAAAGGAACCCCTATCAGGCTTTCAGTGGATTTCGTTGGAAAAACCTTACAGGCTAGGACAGACTGGAATGACATATTCAGACCTTTGAAGGACAAAAACTTTCAGCCAAGAATACTCTATCCAGCAAAAATGTCCTTCAGATACAATGGAGAAATAAAAGCATTTGCAGACAAACAAAAGCTAAGGGAGTTTGTAGCCACAAGACCACACATAAAAGAAATCCTCAAGAAGGCCCTCATACCTGGGGGAAAAAAAAGGGAGAAAGGTGTTACAAAGTGTGGAGTAAGGAGATAAATAGGTAGACAAAATCAGAAAATTGTAGCTATACATCAGAAAAGGTTAGCAAGTACTCGAAAGAGAATTATAGATAAAGGGAAGGAAAACACCAAAACTAAAGATAATCTTGTCATGTTAATCACAAACTCACAACACAAGATGGAATAAGATGTGAGAAAAACAACTTAGGAGGGCAGGAGGAAAGGGACTGAATCAGTTCAGTCTAAGGAAATAAGGGACCATCAGAAAATGGACTATTTTAACTATGGGATTTGAATACAAAACTATGATAACCACTAAACAAAAAAGCAGAACAGAGACACAAGTAACAAGGAGAAAACAAAGAAGTACAACATAAAAAACTACATAGCTCAATTGGTAGACCAAAATACAGAGGACGAGAAACAAAGGAAATGCAGGAAAACTTGTAAACAATTAATATAATGACAGCATTAAGCCCTCATATATTGATAATCACCCTATATGTAAATGGATTGAATTATCAAATAAGAAGACACAGAGTGGCAAGATGGGTTAAAGAACAAGACCCAGCAATATGCTGCCTCCAGGAAACACATCTCAGCACCAATGACAAACACAGGCTCAGAGGGGGCCAGCCCAGTGGCACAGCAGTTACGTGCACACGTTCCACTTCTCGGCGGCGCAGGTTTCACCACTTTGAATCCTGGGTCTGGACATGGCACCTCTCGGCAAAAGCCATGCTGTGATAGGGTCCCACGTATAAAGTAGAGAAAGATGGGCATGAATGTTAGCTCAGGGCCAGTCTTCCTCAGGAAAAAGAGGAGGATTGGCAGTAGTTAGCTCAGGGCTAATCTTCCTCAAAAAAAAAAAAAAAAAAAAAAAGCAGAGGCTCAGAGTGAAGGGATGGAAGATGATACTCCAAGCTAATGTCAAACAAAAGAAGGCAGGTGTCACAATACTTATATCAGACAAAGTAGACTCCAAGATAAGACAGGAAAAGAGAGACAAAGTGGGGCAGTATCTAATGATGAAAGGGACACTCAACCAAGAAGACATAACACTTATAAATATCTATGCGCCCACCACAGGAGCACCAAAGTACATAAAGCAACTATTAACAAACCTAAAAGAAGTTATTAATAATAACACAATAACAGTAGGGGACTTCAACACTCCACTCACATCAATGGATAGATCATCCAGACCGAAAACCAACAAGGAAACAGTGAAAGTAAATGAAAAGCAAGACCAGTTGGACTTAATAGACATATCTACAACACTCCATCCAAAAACAGCAGAACACACATTCTTCTCAAGTGCACATGGAACATTCTCAAGAATAGACCATATTTTGGGAAACAAAGCAAGCCTCAATAAATTTAGGAAGATTGACATAATAACAATCATCTTTTCCAATCATAGTTCTAGGAAACTAGAAATTAATTACAAGAAAAAAACTGAGAAAGGGACAAACATGTGGAGACTAAACAACATGCTATTGAACAAGCAATGGAACATTGAATAAATTAAAAGAGAAATCAAGAAATATATGGAGAGAAATGAAAATGATAACATACCATACCAACTCATATGGGGTACAGCAAAAGCCATATTACGAGTGAAATTCATTGCAATACAGCCCACCTTAACAAACAAGAAAAGTCCCAAATAAGCAATCTCAAACTACACCTAACTGAATGAGAAAAAGAAGAACAAACAAAACCCAAAATCAGGAGAAGGAGAGAAATAATAAAAATCAGAGCAGAAATAAATGCAATTGAAACAAAATAAGCAGTAGAAAGGATTAGTGAAACAAAGAGCTGGTTCTTTGAGAAGATAAACAAAATGGACAAAACCTCTAGCCAGACTTACAAAGAAAAAAAGAGATAAAGCTCAGATAAATAAAATTAGAAATGAAAGAGGAGAAATATCAACGGATACCACAGAAACGCGAAGAATTAGAATACTATGAAAAGCTCTATGCCTACAAAATGGACAGTCTAGAATAACTGGATCAATTCTTAGACCTTTACAACCTCCCAAAGCTGAATCAAGAAGAAACAGAGAATCTGAATAGACCCATCACAAGTAAACAGGTTGAAACAGTAATCAAAAGCATCCCTAAAAAAGAAGCTCAGCACCAGACAGCTTCCCTGGAGAATTCTACCTAACTTTCAGAGAGCATTTAATACCTATCTTTCTCAAGCTATTCTGAAGTTTAGGGAAGATGGAATGCTTCCTAACACAGTCTACGAGGTCAACATCACTCCGATACCGAAGCCTGACAAGGACAACACAAAAAAAGAATACTACAAGCCAATATCACTGATGAACATAGATGCAAAAATCCTCAACGAAATATTGGCAACCTGAATTCAGCGATACATGAAAAGTATCATACGCTGTGATCAAGTGGGATTCATACCATGGACACAGGGATGGGTCAACATTGGCAAATCAATCAATGTGATAAACCACATTGAAAAAATGAGAGGTAAAAACCACATGATCATCTCAATAGATGCAGAGAAAGCATTTGACAAGATCCAACAGCCATTTATGATAAAAACTCTTAACAAAATGAGGATAGAAGGAAATTACCTCAACATAACAATGGCCATATATGACAAACCCACAGCCAACATCATACTCAATGGGGAAAAACAGAATTCCATCTCTCTGAGAACAGGAACAAGACAAGGATCCCTACTATCACCACTCTTATTCAACATAGTACTGGAGGTTTTGGCCAGAGCAATTAGGCAAGAGAAAGGAATAAAAGGAATCCAAGTAGGGAGAGAAGAAGTGAAACTGTCACTGTTTGCAGATGACATGATCTTGCATATAGAAATCCCTAAAGACTCTATCGGAATACTATTAGAAATAATGAACAACTACAGTAAAGTTGCAGTGTACAAAATCAACTTAAAAATGCTGGAAAAAATAAAACGTAATTTTCTTAAAAGCATCGAATTGTTAAGAAGAAATTAAATAATTACCAGACCAAAGAAAGTGCAAGAATCTAGAAAGGCATGCTTATAACTGAATGCCGGAAGAGTATTTGCCATGGAGGCAAATGCGATTATGATTTTGCAAGCCCCATGGGATAAGGGGACAAAAGTAAAAGCTTAAGGGCTGCCTGAGATATGAAGTCTAATAGATTTTCCCTTCACAAAGATAAGACCACCATAGCCTACTCCCTGACATAATTATGAACTCTCTCACTTCATCCTCAGAGTCTGCAAAGAAATTATGTTGCCATAGTGTGGAAATTAGAACCATAATCCAGCCTTGGAGTAGATTTGTAGCCCAAATTCACATTACATATTATTTCAAATGGTGAAGTGAGTTTAAAGTAGTCCAAGGCTGATTATTGGTGTCCTAGGAACCTAGCAGAAAGAAATGCAAGTTCTCATTGGAAGAAGATATCTTTATCCTAGACTGTAGATAATTTCTGTGCAATAATTTTACAAGAACAAGTAGCCACAGTCAAAAAATAAGCTCAAAAGTAAATAAGTTATTATGAGGAAGAGCATACAGAAACTAAAACTGCAAGGCTTTGTAAATATCAGTCACAGATCATAAAACTATGTTTTTTTCTTAAGGGTATAAAAGACAAGTTGAAGGTATCTACAGTCATAGACCTAACCATAGTGATGAAGTAGGTAATTCAGAACAGTCCTCCCACCGATGACACTTAGTAAAACTAGAGAAAATATAAACTGGAACTGAATTGCTAACATTCTAGTAAAGAATTACCGGGCCAAGATCTGGGAACATGACATTTTTGGCTGAGTACAACTGGTGATCCAAACGGGGTGGATGAGAAGCTGAGTTGTTCTTTTCACGTTGTTTCAGAACTGGTGGGGGAAAATGTTGAAGTCTAGGACTATCAGTGGTAGAGACTGTGCCCTCAAACCCATGTTTTGTTTTGAGATCTTAAAGGACTGAACTAGGAGACAGGGTAGACAGGAAGTATGCCAGTCATTGCACAGAGTACTGCTCAACTTCAGAGTGGCTGGGAAAATCCCAATCACTGAAAAAATAGTAAAGTGATTTTGAATCGCTAATACCCCTGGTGCCTAACAGAAGCAAATGGAAAATCTACTCTGGAGGAAGATAATATCAACCTAAATCTCAAACTGTTTCAACACAAGAATTTTCAAAGCCAGTATCTGACAGAGAAAAATAATTAGGCATAGAAAGGAGCAAGACAACATGCATCAAAATCCATAGAAATAGACTAAGAGGGGCTCCAGAAATATGCTTACTATGTTCAAGGAAATAACCATTAATTATTATTTTTTTTAAAGATTTTATATTTTTCCTTTTTCTCCCCAAAGCCCCCCAGTACATAGCTGTATATTCTTTGTTGTGGTCCTTCTAGTTGTGGCATGTGGGACGCTGCCCCAGCGTGGCTTGACGAGTAGTGCCATGTCCATGCCCAGGATTTGAACCAATGAAACACTGGGCCGCCTGCAGCAGAGCATGCGAACCTAACCACTCAGCCATGGGGCCAGCCCCCCATCAATTATTTTTTAAAATTTATAGCATATTTGAAAGAAAATAGTAATTTGATAACTGGACATTTTAGTAATCAAAATTAAGAAAACTGTAGATGAGATAACAAAATAAAGCAGGTGAGGAAAGAATAAGTGTACTGTAAGATAGGTCATAAGAAAGAATGCAGACTGAATCATGAGAGAAGAACATATGTAAAATGTAGAAAAGAGTCTAAGAGTCATAAATATATATTAAAAATGCCTAATTTATGTATAATTATTTAGAAGGAGAGAAGAAAAGAGAATAGGGAAGAAACAGTATTTGAAGTGATTATCATTTAGTATATTCTGAAACTTAAAAGTCAATCCCACAGATTCAAGAAGCCCAATGAAGCCCAAGTAGGGTAAATAAAAAGAAAGCCACACCCATAGACATCATAGTGAAACTGGAGAAAATCAAATTACAAGCCAATCTCATTCATAAACTTGGATTCAAAATTCCTAAACAGAATTTTGGCAAACTGAATCATGCAATGTATAAAAAGAATTATATATCACAACCATGTTGGATTTATTTAAGATATTCAAGTTTAGTTTAACATTGGGAAATCAATCATAGTTTATCATATTAAGAAAAGATAAAACATATGGTCATCTCAAAAGATGCAGCAAAAGCACTTGGTAAGCTTAGCATCAAATCACTTCATGATAATAGACCAGGAATAGAATGGAATTTCCTTAATCTGACAAACTGTATCTATAAAAAAAAGTATAGTTAATATCATAAACTAATAAATAAATTTAACAAGACTACAAGATACAAGGACAGTATATAAAAATCTATTGTATTTATAATATCAGAATATTAAGTATCTAAGAGTAGATCTGTCCTGTTCATGGGTTGGAATACTCACTATAGTAAATATCTCTTTTCTCCTGATTTGTAGATTCACTGCAATCTCAATTAAAATTCTTTGTATTGTGAAATTAAAATTTTTTTGGTGGAAGTTGAAATGCAAATTCTAAAATTAAAATATGGAATTTCAAAGAGCCAATAATAGCCAAGATACCATTGAAAAAGAATAATATGGGAGAATTTGCTCTACTAGGTATCCAAATGTACTATAAAGCTGTAATAATTAAAATAGTGTGCTGTTGGAGTGTAGATGGGGAAAGAGATGGAACATAATTGAATTCATAAGTAGTTCTATTCAAATGTGTATTCTTGATGCATGACATGTGAGACACTTGTTTATGTTTATATGGAAAAGGAGGCACTGAAAAGCATTAGGAGAAAGTATAGTTTGTTTTGTGAATGATGTATAATGATTGAACATCCTTATTTTTAAAAAATGAGACTTGATCCTATGTCACATCATAAACAAAAAGTAATTCTGATGGACCTAAATGTAAAAAGAAAAAACAAACTTTGAGGAGATAACATAGAAGAATATTTTCTTGACTTTGGGGTTTTCCCCGAACAAGAAATGGACACAAAAAACATTAACCATAAAGAGAAATGTTGATAAATTTGCATTAAAAATAGGAACTTTTATTCATCAGAAGATACCAGAAAAAGTAAAAAAGACAAACAACAGAATGGGAGAAGGTCTTTATATGTATAACCCACAAAGAAGTGGTATCCAGAGTATATAAGGAATTTCTACAAATTAATGAGAAAAAGACAATCCGGTAGGAAAATGGTCATGAGACAGGCATTCCAAAAGAAGGAATCTAAATAGCCAGTAAATAAATGCAAAGATAGTCAGTCTCTTTAATAATCAGAAAAATCCCAATTAAAAACTCAGTGTGATACTGTGATTCACCTGTCAGAATGGCAAAAATTAGAGACTGAAAATACCAAGTATTGTCAAAGAGCTAAAGCAATGGGAATGCTCAGACACTGTGATAAGTTGGTACTACCAGTTTAGAAAGCAGTTTGCTTTCTAAAGGTGTTTATCAGCTAAAGTAGTTTATCACCTAAAGTTATAGACATGCATATCATATTTTACTTCTAGGTCTATATCTTAGAAAAACCAATGCATATATGCACAGGAAACATATACACAAACGTTTAATGGCGGCATTATTTATAGTTACCAAATATAGAAAATAGCCTAAGTATCCATCAACAGCTGAATATATAAATTATGGTATGTTCATGTAATGGAATATTATTCCACAATAAAAATGAATGAACTACAGCTATGGATAGCAACATGGATGTATCTCACAATGTTTAGTGAGTGAAACAAGTCACCAAAATAAATAGATAAATATTTATTTTTAAATACATAGACATGTACGCTATTACAGTTCTAGTTATATAAAGTTCAAGAACAGACCAAGTATCTATATTATTTTGGAATGTCTACATAGGTGATAAAACTATAATAGAAGATACAGAAAATATTTCTTGTAAAAACCAGGATAATGATTATTCACAGAGGAGGGTGGTAGGTATGATAAAGAAGATTTATCTAGGTGGCTTCTCGAGTGCTTCTGGTCTTCTTTTTCTTGACCAGAAGGTGATTATGTGATGTTCCAATTATAATTATTCTTTAAATTGTACTTAAATGTTTTCTAATTTTTCTGTATGTTTGTGTTTCACAATAAAATTACATTTAAAAATTCAAGTTAAGGGGCTGGCCTGGTGACGTAGTGGTTAAGTTCATGTGCTCCACCTTGGCGGCCCAGGGTTCGCTGGTTTGGATCTTGGGCACGGACCTGCTCATCACTCATCAGGCCATGATGGGGCAGCATCCCACATAGAACTAGAAGGACGTACCACTAGGATATACAACTATGTCCTAGGGCTTTTGGGAGGAAAAAAAAAAAAAAAAGGAAGATTGGCAACACATGTTACCTCAGGGCCAATCTTCCTCACCAAAACAAAAATTTAAAAAAGCATACCTTAAAAAAAAATCAAATTAAAATGCTCCAAAGACCCTTTTGTTGCAGAAATGTTTCATTATCTCAAATAAGAGTTTCTAAAATCGTTCTTGTGTATGCAAAGGCATTTTCCTCATTCTTGCCATTGTACTAAATTTAGTCCAAGTGAGTGTCATTTGTATTTGCTGTGACTTTTCTCGTTACTCTGTGATGATGAACATTACTTTTAAGTTTGCATAATAACAGCATCTCAGAAGCATTCTGTGGTTTATCAGAAACATGAGACATTTGTATGCTGTTACTTTAGGTAAACAGTTTAAGCAGATGTATTGGACATGGAGTTTTTCCAATTGCCTTTCTTGACATTCTTTTTAAGACTCTTTCCAAATTTAAATAGAGATTCAGCTGTGAATCTCTTGAACCTGAATAAGCAAACCCCGTAGCTGGTAGCGTTCATAATTTGAACCGCAGTGAGAAATGTCAAATCAGAATTGACTTTGTCACACCTATAACAAACTCTGCCATACTTTGGTGTTTTCCTAATTTACCTTGCAGGATTCCATCAACAGGTAGAAAGGTAGAAACTCTTTCCCCACCCCCACCCTCTTTTTTTCTGCTTTTTGCCACCTGAGGTTCATGGCTATTTAACACATGCCTAGACTCAGAGGAGAAAAACGGTTAATCCTGGACACCATTTTCAACCTAATCGTGTTCAGGTCCTCCTACACACCACCTGTTCTCCAAATCTCATGATTTCATTTGGTTTTGCTTCTCTTGTTTTCATCTGGAATTCTGCAGCTGAGAGGAACTAGAAAACATTTAATCCTAGGAACCTCTTATTTTGATCCCCTGACTTACTGTGTTCTCTATTTATGTAGGTGTTTCCTCATAGCAGCTGATAAATAACTGTTTATATCTTGTATGACATCCATATTTTGTCAGAGGGTAACAAGTATGTTATGTGGCCCAAAGTAAAATCAAAATGTTTCTCATACCTTCTTCAGCTAGCTTGCATTAGAAGACTAATATATGGAAAATGGAATTAATTGTTATTTCAAGAATCTGACAGAGGTTAATTTAGGTATGGTTTGTATTTTTTAAAAAGCAAAGAAGGAAGAAGTGCTTGTGTATTTTAAGTGATGGTTACATAGGTGTGTGCAGTTGCCAAAATTCATCAAACTGAATACCTAAATCTGTGCAGTTTATTGTGTGTTAACTATATCCCAGTAAAAAAAAATACGATTAGATAATAATGATTCCAAAGTAGTTGATGTTATTTTTAAGATGGTGAGGCTTGACTTTATAAAAACACACTGGTTTAGTCCTCCCATTTGAAATCACTTGTTGTGGCTTCTTTGTGAAAAGTACTCTTTTAAAAGCAAGTAAATTTGTTATAAAAACTTGATGAATATTGACAGTGCTGGTATATAGGAATTTTTACACACAGTTTGTGATATTTTTTAATAGAAGTTATGGAAATTATGCAAATTATTTGTGGACTGTCTTAAAATTATTCTTTATTTATGTATATAACAGAAGTTTACATAAAACATACTCACACAGAATAATGAATGTAATGGCAAAAACTCCAGTGACTGCTAGTTGAGAAATAGAGTGTTGCCAGCATCCCAGAACCTTCTGACCTACCCACATTTATTTTGCCAACATTACCTTTCTCCTAATATTTAGATAAACTGTTACTTTGACTTTTTGGAAACTACTTTTTACTTTTCTTTATAGTTTCATCCCCTAAGGGTCCATCTATAAATAATATGTTAAAGTAAGTCTGTTTTTGAACTTTATATAAATGGAATGCTACTCTCCGTAATTCAGTGCCTTGCTTCTATCAAGATTATGTATTTAAGAATTTATGTTGTTTTAGAGGGTTTTTTTCCATTGCTATATACTGTTCATTGTATAAATTTACCACAGTTATATTTATCCATTCCACCATTGGTGGACATTTGGGTTGTTTTTATGAAAAACTTGCTTCTAAACATGTATCCTGGTACTCATGTGCAAGAATTTCTTTAGGGAGTGGAATTCCTGGGTCTTAGGGTTTGTATACCTTTAACTTTTATTGATAACGCTAAATTGTTTTCCAAAGAAATTCTGCCAATTTGCTCTACTACCAGCAGAGTATAAAAGTCTTGTTGCTCCCTTCTTTTCTAACACTTGATATTATCAGACTTATAATTTTTACTAATCTTGTGGGTATGTAGTAGTAAACTTGCTGTAGTTTTAATGTGCATCTGTATTGACAGACAGGTTTGGGCATCTATTCATATTTATTGGTCATGTGAATTTCTTCTTTTGTGGCATGCCTGTTTAAATCTTTTGCTTATTTTTCTCCTGCTTTGTAGGAATTCTTTGTATTTTCTGGAAACTGATCCTAGGTTGCTCAGATATATTCAAGATACCTACTCCAATTATTCAGTTGTCTTTTTACTCTCTTTTGGTTCTTTTGCTGAGCAGAAATTCTTAATCTTAATACGGGCAAATTTATCAGTGTTTTATTGATAATAGTTTTTGCTCTTCTTTATTAACTAACTGTCCCAATCCAGAGTCAAGAAGATCTTTTCCTATATTTTCTTCTTGAAATTTTATAGTTTTGCCTTTAATTTTAGCCTGTTCTCCATCTGGAATTAATTTTTGTGTTTATTGTGAGGCAGAGGTTTAATTTCATTGTTTTTCCCATCTGGATGCTTGATTTTCTGAACATCATCAATTGAAAAAGGCAGTTTTCCCTACTGTTCTTTGTTGCCTCCTCTATTATAAATCAAAGGTTTATAAATACGTGAGTTTTTTCTAGTTTCTCTGTTCTTCTAATTTATTCTTTATCCAGTTATCTCTGGTATACTCTTAAAACAGTCCATTAAATTCTTTAATTTTAATCACAGTGTTTTATTTTCCATGTCCAGAAAGCAAATTTGTTCTTTTTCAAATCTTCTGTGGCCTTTTTAGTAATTTCTTGTTCTCTAGATATTTTCAAGCTTTTCTTTTATTTATACTCAGATATTATACTTATCATTTATTTATACTTTTATTTATACTCTGATTGCAATCAATTTGCAAATAGATACAAATTGTTGACAACTTTTGCATCTATATTTATCGGGGTTACTAATTTATAGTTTTCTTCTGATGTCTTTGTCTAGCTTTGATATCAGGATGATTCTGGCCTCATATAATGAGTTAGGAAGTGTTCCTTCTACTTCTATTTTTTTGGAAGAGTTTGAGAATAATTGGTGTTTTCTTCTTTAAATGTTTGGTAGAATTCACTAGTGAAGCCATTTGGTCATGGCTTTTCTTTGCTGGGAGTTTTTTGATTAGCATTTCAATCTCTTTACTTGTTACAGATCTATTCCACTTTTCTGTTTCTTCAGTTTTAATAATTTGCACGTTTCTAGGAATTGATGCACTTCATCTAGATTACGTAACTTGTTGGCATATAATTGATGATAGTATACTCTTAGAATCCTTTTATTTCTCTACAGTCAGTAGTAACATGCCCCCTTTCATTTCTACTTTTAGTCATTTGAGTCTTCTCCTTTTTCCTTAGTCTGGCTAAAGGTTTGTCAATTTTTTTACCTTTCCAGAGATCCAACTTTTGGTTTCACTGTTTCTCTATTGTTTTTCTGTTCTCCGTCTTGTAAAATATCCACTCTAATCTTCTTCATTTGCTTTAGCTTTGGCTTAGCTTTGGGTTTCGTTTGTTCCTCTTTTTCTAGTTCCTTAAAGTATAAAGTTAAGCTATTGATTTGAGATCTTTGTTCTTTTTAATACAGATCTTTACAGCTATAAACTTCCCTTTGAGGCCTGTTTTCACTGAATCCCTTAAGTTTTGTTATATTGTGTTTTCACTTTCATTTATTTCAAAATATTTTCTAATGTCCCTTGTGCTTTTTTCTTTGACTCATTGGTTGTGCAAGAATGTACTGTTTAATTTCCACATATTTGTGTATTTTCCCTTGTTACTGATGTCTAATTTCATTCTGTTGTGGTCAAAGAAGATACTTTATATAATCTCAGTCTTTTAAAATTTATTTACACTTGTTTTATGGTCGTTGTATTGTATTTGAACAATTTTTAAGAATAATTTGAGACAGTATGATGGCGCCTTCCTCTGGAAATATTTTCTTTTACTTTTGGTAGATGGCTAAGAGTACTAGTGTTTCTAGAACCATCTTAATCCAAGTTCAAGGCTTAGAGTTCCCTAGGCTGCTTGAATGTCCTAAACACAGGCTACCAGTATGTCAGTTGGCGGGCTGACTTCCATTTCATGCTTATTGTGAGGATGAAACTCTTCAGAGTCTTGTTTGGAATGGTTTACCTTGTGTCGTTTGTAAATGTTTCTCATGGATCAGCAAAAGCAGCTTTGAGGACTGCACATCTGTCTCTTGGTTTTCACTTTCTCCTGTATCATTGACTTGCGATTCTCTCTCTGGTAGCTTTAATTTTTTAAAGAAGATTAAAAAATGTTTTGTTCAGCTTTTTTAGTTGTTTCAGCAGGAGGGCTTATCTTTATTGCCTGATTTCCATTTTTGAATGAGATAGTTCTTCTAGTATCATTTTAAACCATATTTTCCAAATAGGATGGAAGGATATTAAAATAATGTCTGTAAGATCAGAATTTGGGGAAATGGCCATTCCAGTTAACTAGTTGTGTAACTGAGGATCAACTGGTTTCATATCAGACGTGTTGCAAATCTTGGAAACCAGCTGTATGTTGTCTTCTACTTAGTAAAGTATCACACATAGAGGATTTAGTTAAAAAGAGAATGAAATCTGTCTTAACTGACTGAGTATAGTGCAGGTCCTCATTCGGAAAAGTGTTCATTGACTAGAACTGTAGAACATTAGACTAGAGTTGACTTTAAAACTAAATCACAGCTACACACTTTTGGTGGTTGTTTGTTATTTTATTATTTCTTCTTAGAAGTAGAGAGATTATGGCATGCCTAGAGAAAGCCAAGTAGGAGAAGTCGAAACCAAATTCACTACTCATCTAGCTAGGTGAATGCCTATACACTGTGATTAACCACCTTTCCCTAGAACATTGCTAAGGGAGGTTACTCAAAGCTACTAGATACAAAAGTACACTTCCCTAGAGTGTCAGTTTTATTCAAACATTAGAGGAAAAAATCATTAAAAAAATTTTTATGCTAAGGTTTCTGTCTATACCTGTGCAAAAGACCATTCTAATATCTCTTTAAGAAAGATAATTTATAAAATACATTGTGATAAAATAATTGATAAAGAAGCTTTCAACAAGGCATCTCAATTGTTAAATTGGGCAAGAAGTGTCATAAAAATGAAGTTTGGGTGCCAAAAATAAGACCATGGATTATTTAATCTTAATTTATTTCATTGCTAAAATTGACATTGCTGCTGATAAAATTAAGAGCGAAATGTTAGAGTTCTTTCTTCACTAATAAAGTTATTTATTGAATACATCACTGTTACAATTAAAAATAAATAAATGGATAATACTGTGTAAGAGACCCTTATAGCCTGGCATATGACATGAATGATTTCACCTCTCAGTAAGGTGATGTGCTTAGTAAAGCTTCTGCCCATAGCATCCTGACGGTATTCCGTCACGCCCCCTCTTTGGCAATATTCTGCTCTTGGGCTCACCTTAGTGATTGATTGCTTGATGCAGTGAATAAACACTTACTGTTTTTAACCACATTTATATAAGTCTGAGTTCTTGGAAATAGTGACACTAAAAAGCAGGAAATTGCCTGTGTATGGACATTGATACTAGCTGTCTTCAGTTTAGCTCAGTTCTTTTACATTAGTAGATGCCCTGGCAGATACCTTGTGTATTAAGTAAGGCAGGTAGAAGACTCTTTTTTTCCCTCCATAGTGTATAATATGAAACATTATTTTCTGGTTAAAATTAACATAGATGATATCATAGAAAAGAATGCAGTTTTTTTTACTTTTGAAATAAAATACTCATGAAACCTTAAAGATGTTTCCTGCTGTTACTAAGTGTATTCCTCTGACATCCGTGGGAATTCACTTTTTTCTGACATTAGAGAATATTCAGTGGACAGTTGAAGAAACTCTGCCTTAGAATAAATTAAATCATCTAACTTGACTTCTATTCGATTCCCAGGAACTGTGAAGAAACAGGATAGTTGAAAATTACATGTGATGGGGTAATAACTCGGCCATCAATGGGAAAGTATTTAAGGAAGCAGATGAGAGTAATGTGAACAGCATAGACCTAGAACCTGCTACTTCTTTATTGTATGACACTGGACAAATTCTCTCTGGGCTTTAGTTTCCTTATCAGTAAAATTTATGATGTTGACACGTCCCAAAGGATTGTGGCTATCAAATGAAATAGTTTATGTTAAACTCCTGGCAATCAGTAGACATTTAGCAGATGTTGATACAATATAATGCAGCAGTTAAGACCTCAGGCTTTGTAGTTATAGGCCTGAATTCAAATTTCAAATCAGCCATGTAGTAGCTTTGTGAGTTTAGCCAGACTATTAACTTTTGTAGGAAACTTCAGTTTTCTCCTTTGAAAAATATGGATAGGATTGTATATATATATATATATATATATATATATAGCTATTTCAATTGTGAGAATTAAAATTTAGTAGCAACATAATCAAGTAGTGTTTATTACAGAAATGAAAGGATGATATAACATCTAAAAATAATATAAATTATCATTTTTAAGAATTAAAGGGGAAAAACAGTATCAATAAAAACAGATAAATTAAAATTCAACACATTCCTAAGTTTTAACAATTTTAAAGATTTAAGAAGAATCTAGTAAAGGGTGATTACAAAAACCTGCAACAAATATCATATTTAATAATGAAACATGATACACTGTCCTGGAGGGCCTGGCCAACTCGACATAACAAGAAAAAGCAGTGCTGATAACTGTCTGATGTGCACCAGTACAGCCATATGGATTGGTTAAAGCCAGTGCTCCGTACTGATTGGTTGATATCTGTGAGGTGTGTTGCTGACATAATTTGAACAGCATGCCTGAATAAGGAAAGAAACAAAGCTGAGTATATTTGCTGATAATGGTCTTGTCTATGTTGAAAATTCAAGAAAATACACAAATTCTGAAAACCAAAATGGCAATAAAGATTCCTAGTTACAGGATCCATTTACCAAAATAGTGTTCCTAGACACCAGTAACCAACAATTAGAAATGTAAAAAAGAAGAAAATTTTAATGTCATTCCTAATATCAGCAATAATTATTATATGCCTAGGAATATTTTTTAAAAATTAACTTTTCTTTTAGAGTGTTTCTTGTGATATGTTTATTATTAATTTTTTTAATTGAGGTAACATTGGTTTAAAACATTATATAAATTTCAGGTATCCATCATTATATTTCAATTTCTGTGTAGATTACATCACATTCCTCACCAAAAAACTAATTACCATACATCACCATACACATGTGCCCAGTCACCCCTTTCAGCTTCCTCCCTCTCCACTTTCCCTCTGATAGCCAGCAATCTAATTTCTATATCTATATGTTTGTTTGTCGTTGTTGTTTTTATCTTTTATTTATGAGTGAAATCCTATGGTATTTGACTTTCTCCCTGTGGCTTATTTCATTTAGCATAATACCCTCAGGGTCCATCCGTGTTGTCACAAATGGCAAGATTTCATCTTTTTTTGTGGCTGAGTAGTATTCCATTCTGTATATCTACCACATCTTCTTTATCTATTCGTCCCTTGATGGGCACCTAGGTTGCTTCCAAGTCTTGGCTGTTGTGAATAATACCGCAGTGAACATAGGGGTGCATATATCTTTACGCTTTCATGTTTTCGTATTCTTTGGATAAATATTCAGCTGTGGAATATAGCTCAGTTGTATGATATTTCTATTTTTAATTTTTTGAGGAATCTCCATACTGTTTTCCATAATGGCTGCACCAGTTTGCATTCCTACCAGCAGTGTATGAGGGTTCCCTTTTCTCCACATCCTCTGCAACACTTGTTATTTTCTGTCTTGTTAATTATAGCCATTCTGATGGGCATGAGGTGATATCTCATTGTAGTATTTTTGTTTTTGTTTTTTTTGTTTTTGTTTTTTTGGTGAGGAAGATTCACCCTGAATTAACATCTCTGCCAATCATCCTTTATTTTGTACTTTACTTGCTGCCACAGCATGGCCACTGACAAGTGGTGTAGGTCCGTGCCTGGGAACTGACCCAGGCTGCCAAAGTGGTGTGCGCCAAACTCAACCACTAGTCTACGGGGCCAGCCCCTACTTGTAGTTTTGATTTGCATTTCCCTAATAATTAGTGATATTGAACATCTTTTCATGTGCCTGTTGGCCATCTGTATATCTTCTCTGGAAAAGTGTCCGTTCAGACCTTTTGCCCATTTTTTTTATTGTGTTGTTTGGTGGTGGTGGTGTTGAAATGTATGAGTTCTTTATATATTTTGGATATTAACCCCTTATCAGATATATGGTTTGCAAATATCTTCTCCCAATTATTAGGTTGTCTTTTTGTTTTGTTGATGGTTTCCTTGTTGCGCAGAGGATTTTTAGTGTGATGTAGTCCCATTTGCTTATTTTTTCTCTTGGTTTGCTTGCAGGTCAGACATGGTATTTGAAAATATGCTGCTAAGACTGACGTTGAACAGTGTACTGCCTCTCTTTTCTTCTAGAAGTTTTATAGTTTCAGCTCTTAACATTCAAGTCTTTAATCCATTTTGAGTTAATTTTTGTGTATGGTGTAAGATAGTGGTCCACTTTCATTCTTTTTGTGTGGCTGTCCAGTTTTCCTAGAGCCATTTATTGAAGAGACTTTCCTTTCTCCATTGTATGTTCTTGGCTCCTTTGTTGAAAATTAGCTGTCCCTACATCTGTGGGTTTATTTTTGGGCTCTCAGTTCTATTCCATTAATCTATGTGTCAGTTTTCATGCCGGTACCATGCTGTTTTGGTTACTATGGCTTTTTAGTATAATTTGAAGTCAGGGAGTGTGATACCTGAAGCTTTGTTCTTTTTTCTCAGAATTGCTTTGGCTATTCAAGGTCTTTTGTTGTTCCATATAAATTTTAAGATTCATTGTTCTATTTCTGTGAAAAATATCTTCAGAACTTTGATGGGGATTGCGTTGAATCTGTAGATTACTTTAGGAGGTATGGACATTTTAACTATGTTAATTCTTCTAGCTGGAGCACTGAATATCTTTCCATTTCTTCATGTCATCTTTAGTTTCTTTCAACAGTGTTTTTATAGTTCTCAGTGTACAGGTCTTTCACCTTTTTGGTTAAATTTATTTGTAAATATCTTATTCTTTTGGTTGCAGTTGCAAATGGAATTGTGTTCTTAATTTCTCTTTCTGCTACTTTGTTGTTAGTATATAGAAACACAACTGACTTTTGTATGTTGATTTTGTATCCTGCAACTTTACTGTATTCATTTATTTTTGCTAATTTTTTTGTGGATTCTTTTGAGTTTTCTATATAGAAAATCATGTCATCTGCAAATACTTACAGTTTCACTTCTTCCTTTCCAATTTGAATCCTTTTTATTTCTATTTTTGCCTGATTTCTCTGGCTAGGACTTCCAATACTATGTTAAATAAGAGTGGTGAAAGAGGGCATCTTTGTCTGGTTCCTGTTCTTAAAGAAATAGCTTTCAGTTTTTCTCCGTTGAGTATGATATTAGCTATGGGCTGCTCATATATCGCCTTTATTTTGTTGTGATACTTTCATTCTATACCCATGTTATTCAGAGTTTTTCTCCACTGAGTATGATATTAGCTGTGGGCTTCTCTCGTATGCCCTTTATCATGTTGAGGTACATGTTATACCACCAGACCAGCCCCTGTATTGTTGTAGTCGATTTGCTACTATTTTGTGGAGGATTTTTGCATTGATGTTCATCAGCGATATTGATCTGTAATTTCCTTTTTTTGTGTTGTCCTTGTCTGGTTTTGGTATCAGGGTAATGACGGCCTTGTAGAATGAGTTAGGAAACTTCCTCTCTTGTTCAATTTTTTGGAAGAGTTTGAGAAGGATTGGTAGTAAGTCTTCTTTGAATGTTTGGCAGAATTCACCAGGGAAGCCGTCTGCTCCTGGACTTTATTTTGGGGGGGATGTTTTTGATTACTGTTTTAATCTCCTTACTGGTGATTATTCTATTCAAATTCTCTGTTTCTTCTTGATTCAGTTTTGGAAGGTTATATGATTCTTACATTTATTCATTTCTTCTAGATTATCCAATTTGTTGGTGTATTTCCTTTCATAGTATTCTCTTATAATCTTTTGTATTTCTGAGGTGTCCATTGTAATTTTTCATCTTTAATTTCTGATTTTATTTATTTGAGCCTTCTCTCTTTTTTTCCTGGTGAGTCTAACTAAAGGTTTGTCAATTTTGTTTATCTTTTCAAAGAACTAGCTTTGGTTTCATTAATTTTTTTCTCTATTGTTCTTTTGAGTCTCTATTTCATTTATTTATGCTCTGACTTTTATTATTTCTATCCTACTGATTTGGGGCTTTGTTCTTCTTTTTCTAGTTCCTTTAGGTGCACTGTTAGATTATTTATTTGAGATTTTCCTTGTTTGTTGAGAAAGGCTGGTTTTGCTGTAAGCTTCCCTCTTAGAACCACTTTTGTTGTATCCCATAAATTTTGGCATATCATATTTTCATCTTCTTTTGTCTCCAGGTGTTTTTTTTTCTCCTTTGATTTCTTCATTGACCTAATCGTTGTTCGGTAGCATTTTCTTTAATCTCCACATATTTGTGGCTTTTCCAATTTTATTCCTGTGTTTGATTTCTGGTTTCAAACCATTGTAATCAGAAGAGATGCTTTGTATTATTTCAGTCTTCTTAAATTTATTGAGACTTGTTTTGTGGCCTAACATGTGATTTATCCTGGAGAATGTTCCATATGCATTCAAAAAGAATGTGTATTCTGCAGTTTTTGGCTGGAATATTCTGTATATATCTTTCCAGTCCATCTGGTCTAATGTGTTACTCAAGGCAAATATTTCTTTATTGATCTTCTGTTTCGATGATCTATCCATTGATGTAAGTGGAGTGTTAAAGTTCCCTACTATTGTTACTATTTCTCCCTTTATGTCTGTTAATAATTGCTTTATATATTTGGGTGATTCTATGTTTTCTATGTTTGATGCACAGATATTTACAAGTGTTATATCCTCTTGTTGGATTGTTCCCTTTATCATTATGTAGTACAGTTTTCGTTTTAAAGTCTATTTTGTGTGATATAAGTATTGCTACCCTAGCTTTCTTTTCTTTGCCATTTGAATATGTTTTTCCATCCCTTACTTTCAGTTTGTGAATGTCTTTAGGTCTGAAGTATGTCTCATGTGTGCAGCATATATATGGATCTTGTATTTTAATCTAATCAGTCACCCTCTGTCTTTTGATTGGAGCATTTAGTCCATTGACATTTAAAGTAACTACTGATGAGTGTTTACTTATTGCCATTTTGTTACTATTTTCTGTGTGTTTCAGTAGTTCTTCTTTGTTCCTGTCTTCTTCTCTTGCTCTTTTCCCTTGTGGTTTGCTGGCTTTTTTAGTATTATGTTTGAGTTCCTTTCTCTCAATTTTTTGGGTGTTTGTTAATAGATTCCTAGTTTGTGATTGCCGTGAATTCCTATATAATAACCTACATATATAGCAATCTATATTGAGTTGATAGTCTCTTAAGTTTGAGCTGTTGCTAACAGGTCTACTCTTTTACTCTCCTCTTCCTACCTTTTATGTTTTTGATATCATATTTAATCTCTTTTGTGTGTGTGTATATCCATTACCCTTATATCATGGAAATAGATCATTTTAGTACTTTTGTCTTTTGACCTTCATATTAGCTTCATAGGTGGTTGATCTGCTACCTTTACCAGTGATTTTATTGGTTTTTTTCTTTTTTGGTAATTCTCTTATTCCTACCTGTGGTCTTTTCTTTTCCACTGTAATAAGTCCCTTTAGCATTTCTTGTAAGGCTGCTTTATTGGTGATAATCTCCTTTAGTTTTTGCTTGTCTGGAAAACTCTCTCTTTCCTTCCATTCTGAATGATAACCTCTGCTGGGTAGAGTAGTCTTGGCTGTAGGTCTTTTCCTTGCAGCACTTTAAATATATCATGGCACTGCCTTCTAGCTTGTAAGGTTTCTGCTGAGATGTCATGTGAAAGCCTCATTGGGTTTCCTTGGTTTGTAATATGTTACCTTTCTCTTGCAGCTTTTAGGATTCTCTCTTTATCTTTTTCTTGACATTTTAATTAGGTGTCTTGGTCTGGGCCTCTTTGGGTTATCTTATTTGGTGCTCTTGGTGCTTTCTGTACCTGGATGTCTGTTTTCTTCCTTAGGTTAGGAAAGTTTTCAGCTATTATTTCTTCAAATAGATTCTCTGCCACTTGTCTCTCTCTTCTCCTTCGGGGACACCCATAGTATGGATATTAGTGTGCCTGATGCTGTCCCAGAGGTCCCTTAGACTGTCCTTGTTCTTTTTCATTCTTTTTTCTTTTATTGGTTCAGCTTGGGTGATGTCCTATAGTCTTTCATCCCCTTGCTGATCCATTCTTCTCTATCATCTACTCTGCTACTAATTCTCTCTAATGAATTTTTCATTTTCCTTATTGTGTTCTTCATTTCTGATTGGTTCTTTTTTACATTTTTCCAGTTCTTTGTTGAAGTTCTCACTGAATTCATCCATTCTTCTGTCAAGATCAGTGAGCATACGTAAAACTATTAGTTTGAACTCTTTATTCAGGTAGATTATGTCTGTTTCATTTAGTCTTTTTTCTGATGATTTGTCCTGTTCCCTTATTTGGAACATATTTCATTGTCTCCTCATTTTGCTTCTTTCTCTGTGCTTACATCTATGTATTAGATAGATCATCTATGTCTCCCGATCTTGGAGAGGTGGCCTTATGTAAGAGATGCCTTATGAGGCCCAGCAGTGTGCTTCCCTCTTGTCACCAGTTCCAAATGTTCCAGGAGTGTCCCCTGTGTGGGCTACATGTGTACTTGTGTTGTAGCCAGGTTACTCTTGCTGCAGGTGCCTGGGGAGGCTAGGATGTCCATCTGGCTGGCTAGTTGTAATGCCCAGCTGCATGTAGCTGCTACAGTCACTTTATCAGGCATGGAGGGACCCCAGCACAGTTGCCTGCAACGTCTAATAGTACATTTCTGCTGCAGTTTTTCTGTTAAGTGTGTAGGCCCCTAGCATGGCTACTTGCTAGGCTTGGGAGTTTAGAATTGCTGTAGGACTCCAGCCTGCAAGGCTGTTGTCTACTCTCTCAGTCATGTAGCTTAGTGGGGCCCACCCCAGGTGTCACTGCACACAGTTGTTTCAGGTGTTGGAAAGTGGGGCCAATCCCTTATGTGGTGTTTGAAAAGCACCAGTCTGCTGCAGCTGACAAGCCCCACTGCCCGCAGGCCTACACACCCCATCAACACAGTCCTGTCCTTCATGCACGCCCTGCCCTACAGAGGTGGACCCACTCGCCAAGCTGCAGAGGTCCCACACACTTGCCTGTGCAGGCCCATAAGTTGCCTAAGGACTTACTGTTGGGTAGGGCCAGTCCCTAGGGTGGGCTTCCTGCCCTGACTGAGCTTGGTTCAATCTGTGCTTTAGTGAATGGAGCAAACCCCTGCGTTAACCAGTTAGGGGAAGAATTCCAATGATGTCTGCCAGCGTCTGTGTCAGCACACCTTTCCTAGATCTCAGAAATGGCTCCTGCCAATGTCTCAGTCCCTGGGGAGGTGGTCCCAGCCTGCGGAGGTCTCACGTGTCACCGAGATGCTCCCAGAGCCTATCAAGTGAGTCTCTTTTCACCAAAGGACTATGCATCTTTCTTTCTGGTGATTTTAGGTTGCTTTCTGAAAGAGGTGAACTTGTGCATGGGGCCCTTTAAGAGCAGGCTTTTTCTTTCCTTGTGTTTCATAGCTTTTCTGGGGTTATTCCCCATTGTTTTTGATAGCCAGCAAAGCCAGATGTTACAGCACCTGTCTTAGTTGTGCTGAGTCCAAAAGCTGCTTATTGTGCCAAAGTTCTCCTACTCAGATCCCCTGCTCCTCCAGGGAAAGCTTCATACCTTCAGATTGCTCCTAGACATGAAGTGCCACAGCTAGAAGATGACTTTTTCCTCTCAAGAAAGGAATTTCTGCCTTTTCCACCTCAGTCAGCACTGTACCTTGTTGTGTGGGTCCTTTTTATCCAGTTTTCAGTTCTCTCTCGGGCAATTGTTCCAAGGGTAGTTGTAAATTTGTTGTGTCTGTGGGAGGAGGTGAGTTTAGAGTCTTCCTACACTGCCATCATCCCAGAAACAGTGTAAATAAGAGTTTTATTGATAAAATTATAAAACTCGACTGAAAGAATATTTAAACAAATGGAGATACATGATGTTTACGATTGGGAAGACTAAAGATGTCAACTGCTTACACATTAAACCAGAAATAAAATTCACTTAAAACCATAATAAACTTTTTCATTGATTATTACAAGATGATCCTAAGAGTCATTTAGAAAAATAAGATGAGACTAACTAACCCAATTTTAAATAAGATATAAATGAAAGTTGGTGATATCATCAACATGACGAGATAAGCATTTTCTATGGTCTTATCCCCAAAGAACACCAATATAGACAATCATTCAATCCAGGAGTCCGTCATAGAGGTTCCAGCACATGGCTAGAGCAAAAAAACTTGAGATTGGATCCATTGAAGAGGAGAAGTGGAACACTTTCACTTTACCAGTGTCACCCCTCCCCCAAGGAGACACAGCTCAGTACCACAAGAGACCTCCTCAGCCTGTGATTTCTCTAATGGGGGAAAGTGCGAGCATGTTAGAGCCCAGCTCTCCCATGGGTGTCGGATGCCACTGAAGAGACTTACTTCTTTCTAGCCCTATCCAGGATATGGAGATGTGTTGCCTGACTAGGGGATGGAGTGTGGGTAGGAGAACAGCAGCCAGTGCTCTTGGAGAACATCATCAGATGTGGATCCTGATAACCACATTGTGGACTCCATTAGGAAACCCACCTTCAAGATGCTGCAAATCCTCCCCACTGGCCTATGGGCATCCCAGTACTTTGTGCACTTCACCCACACACACCCTCACCCCATGGCTAGTTCCCTCTGTGCACACCCCTGACAACAGCAAGAGAGGGAACCATTGCAGATAGCTAGTGAGCACACAGAGGAAAGCAGGCCAACTCTGCAGGATTAGGAGAAGCCACACAAACTTGAACATTCAACACTACCATAGGGAAAGCAAAAAGGAGACTATCAGCATGTGTCCTGGCTTTGTGGGATCAAGAGAAGGAATATAATCTTAACAGTTCCTTCAGAAGAGGCAACAAAATGTGTGAAGCAAGTGTATCTATAGAACTGGTGTGTAAAAGCCTTAGAATCCTTAACAGGGCTGATTGAATCTATTTCTTTTCTGAAGCCAGTCATTAAAGATGGGAGGAGGTGACAGCTTCTTTAAATGTGAAAATAGCCACACAAAACATCAAGGAAACATGACACCACCAAAGGAGCACAATTTTCCAGCTCCTGACCCCAAAGACATGGAGATCTGCCCAATGAAGTATTCAGAATAGTTGTTTTAAACAAGCTCAGTGAGCTACAAGAAAACACAGACAATTCAACAAAACCAGGAAGACAGTACACAAACAAAATGGACAGTGTAATAATGAGATAGAAATCATAAAAAAGAACCAAAAAAATTCTGCAGCTGAAGAATACAGTGAACGAAATGAAAAAATGGAAGAATGTGAACCACAGACTACATCAAGCAAAAGAAAGAACCTATGAGGTAGAAGACAGGTCATTTAACATTATCCAGTCAGAGAAGAATAAAGAACAAATAATGAAAAAAGAATGAAGAAAGCATATGTGAACTATGGGATAACATTAAGAGAAAGAGTCTGTGTGTTATCATAGTTCAAGAAGGAGAAGAGTGGGAGGAAAGGATCTCTTGAGAAAGTTTATTTAAAGAAGTAATGCCAGAGAACTTCACAAATATGGGAAAAGATTTAGGCATCCAAAGTCATGCAGCTCATATGTTCCTCCAAAATTTCAACCCCAAATGATCTCCAAGGTACATTATAATAAAACTGTCTAAAGCCAAAGGCAAGGAGAATTTTAAAAGCTACAAGAGAAAAAAAATTCCTCACATACAAGGGAGCCCCCTTAAGGCTATCAGTGCATTTCTCAGGAGAACCCTTGTGGGCCAGGAGAGAGTAGAATTATATTTTCAAGGAACTGAAAGAAAAAAACTGCCACCCAAGAATATTTTACGCTGCCAAGCTATCCTTCAGAAATGAAGGAGACATAAAGACTTTCTCAGATATACAAAAGCTGAGGGAATACATAACCATTAGCCCTGCCTTATAAGAAATGCTGAAAGGAATTCTTCAAGCTGAAATGAAATGATGATAATTAGTAACAAGAAAATATAAAACTCATAAAGGTAAGTTTAAGGCCAAATTCAGAATAATAATGAAATAGGGTGGAGTATTAATCGCAAACCTCTAGTATAAAAGTTAAAGGACAAAAATATCAAAATTAACTATAGCTACAATAATTTAATTGATACACAAAATAAAAAGAGGTAAATTGTGACATAAAAAACATAAAATGGGAGAACAGGAATAAAAAGGTTGACTTTTTGTATGTGGTCAAAATTAAGTTACCAGTGTAAAAGAGACTATTATGTCTGAAAGATGTTTTATGTAAGCCTCATCGTAACCACAAAGCAAAAACCAAAAAATAGTACATATACAAAAGATAAAGAGAAGCATATCACTGTGGAAAATCATCAATTCATAAAGAAAAGCAGCAAGAGAGGACGAAAGTAACATGGGAACTACAAAATATCCAGAAAACAATAAATGGCATTAGTAAGTCCTTACCCATCAGTAATTATAGTCATGTGCCACGTAACATTTCAGTCAATGATGGACTGCATATACAACAGTGGCTGCATAAGATTATAATGTAACTGAAAAATTCCTGTCACCTACTGGTGTCGTAGTCATCATAACATCATAGCACAACACATTACTCATGTGTCTGTGATGACGCTGATGTAAAGAAACCTGTGCTGCCAATTGTATAAAAGTATAGCACATACAATTATTTACAGTACATTATACTTGATAATGATAATAAACGACTCTGTGATTGGTTTATGTACTTATTGTACTATACTTTTTTATCTTTATTTTAGAATGTACTCTTTCTACTTAGAAAACAAAAAAGTTTACTGTAAACCTATGCCATTTTACACCAGCAGCAGCCTCATACATCTTGTGTTTACAGTGTCTCTTGATTGCATCACTTTCTCTTGTGCTTGATTTAATCTCATTTTGTTGATCATGGCCCCTAAGCCTACAGAAACCACTGCTCAGGTTACCAGTAAGAGGCTGTGTTGAGTAAATGACCTGTAAATGAAATTAAAAGTGATTAAGAACTACAAAGGTGGAAAATCAGTGATGATTATCTCTTGCCAGTCAGGCATGTCCCATTTCACCATAGCTATGATTTTAAAGAACAAGAACAAAGTGATGGAAGCTGTGAAAGAATCTGCTTCATTGAAAGCAATGAGACTAACAAAAATTCAAGAAGGGCCTATATCAGATGTGCAGAAACTTCTGATCACCTGACTTGAAGACCAGACACAGAAGTGTATCCCTCTCTGCACCATGACGGTCATAGCCAAAGCAAAAACTGTGTTTGTGATGTTGAAAGAAAAGGCTGGACCCGACTACAATGTTGAATTTGCTACTAGCTCTGGGTGGTTTAAGTGACTTAAGAATTGTTATTCATTACATACTGTGAAAGTCGAGTGATGAGTCTGCAAGTGCTAATGTGAAGGCAGCTGAACAACTTTTAGAAACTTTAGATAAGCTGATATGGAAGAAAATTACTTGCCAGAGCAAATATTCAGTATGGGGAAAACCTCCCTACCCTGGAAACGGATGCCTGAGAGGACTTTCATCCATAAGGAGGCCAAGTCAATGCCAGGTTTCAAGGCTCTTAAGGACAGGATAACAGTCTTGCTTGGGGCTTCAAGTTGCAGCCTTAAATTGAAATCCTTTGTGATCTGACATACTGAGAACCCCAGGGCCTTCAAGCATATTAATAAGCACACACTGCAAGTATATTACGGGAACAGTAAGAAGTCATGGATGACCCAGCTCCTTTTCTAAGATATCCTCCTGAATTTCTGTGCCAGTGAAATGGGGAACTTCTGTTTGCAGAATAACGTATCTTTGAAGATTTTGCTTATTGTTGATAATGCTCTCAGACATCCTCCTTTTGTTAATGATGTTCGACTTAATATTAAAGTGGTGTTTCTCCCTCTAGACACTACCTCTTTGATCCCAACCAATGGATCGAGGAGTTATAGCAGCTTTTAAGGCATACTACCTAAGGAGGACCTTTGTCCAGGCTGTTGCTGCAACTGACAAGATACTGATGCAGTTCTGGAAGGTCTACAACATCTGTGACTTGCATCAAGAACCTTCCTTTGGCTTAGGGTGATGTCACCATAGAGTGTATGAATGGCATCTGGAAGAAGACACTCAAGAGGTTCATCCATGACTTCAAAGGATTTGCCAAGGATGAGAGGTTGCAAAATTCAACAAGGCTATGGTTGAAATGACAAAGAACTTTAACCTGGCTATGAATGATGTTGACATTGAGGAGCTCCTAGAGGTGGTTCCTGAGGAACTGACTAATAAGGAGTTGTTAGAACTGGAACAGGAACACATAGCTGAGGAAGAGGCAAGAGAATAGGAAATTGCAGGAGGAGAAAAAGAACAATCCCCAAGAAATTCACAGTGAAGAACCCATAGAGCAGAAGCTTTTGCTTTTGCAGATTAAATTCTCCAACCAAAAGGCATAGAGTGGCTGAATGGATAAAAAAACAAGACCTCACTATGTGGTACCTACAAGAGACTCACTTGAGCTTTAAAGACACATATCGACTGAAAGTAAAGGAATGGAAAAAGAAATTCTATGCAAATGGAAACCAAAAGACAGCAGGGGTAGCTGTACTTATTTCAGACAAAGTGGACTTTAAGTAAAAAATTGTACTAAAATACCAAGGTCATTATAAAATGATAAAAGGGTCAAATAATCAAGAGGCTCTAACAGTTATAAATATATTCATATTTTTGGAGGCCCTAAATATGTAAAGCAAATACTAACAAATCTGAAGGGAGATATAGAAGACAATACACTAATTGTAGGAGACTTTAATACTCTACTTTGAACAATGGATAGATCATCTAGAAAGAAGATTAGTAAAAAAAATTGGACTTAAACTGAACTTTAGACCAAATGGACTAACAGACACATGAAGAACATTCTATCCAATAGTAGCAGAATACATGTTCTTCCCAAACACGTATGGAACATTCTTCAGGACAGGTCATATAGTAGCTCACAAAACAAGTCTTAAAGCAAGTATAAGAAAGTTGAAATCACACTAAGTATCTTTTTCAGCTACAGTGATATGAAACTAGAAATCAACAACAGGAGAAAAACTGGAAAATACACAAATATGTGGAAATTAAACATCAGACTTCTAAACAATCAGTGGGTCAAAGAAGAAATCAAAAGGGAAATTTGAAAATATCTTGAAACAAATGAAAATAGAAACACAGTTTATGAAAATTCCTGGGATGCCACAAAAGCAGCTCCAAGAGGAAGTATATAGTGATAAACACCTACATTAAGAAAGAAGAAAGATCTCAAATAAACAACCTAACTTTATACCTCAAGTACCTAGAAAAAGAAGAAACTAAGTCCAAAGTTAGTATAGGAAGGAAATAACAAAGACCAGACCAGAAATAAATGAGACAGAGAAAAACAATAGAAAAGATCCATGAAACTAAGAGCTGGGTTATTTACAAAGATAAACAAAATTGACAAATGATTAAGTAGACTAAGAAAAAGAGAAAACTCAAAATCAGAAATGAAATAGGAGACATTACAACTGACACCACAGAAATACAAAGGATCATAAGAAAGCACTATGAACAATTATACACCAAGAAATTGGACAACCTATAAGACTGGATAAATTCCTGGAAAATATACAACCTACCAAGACTGAATCATGAAGAAATAGAAAATCTGAACAGAAAGATAAGCAGTAAGGAGATTGAATCAGTAATCGAAAATCTCCTAAAAAATAAAAGCCCAGGACCACCAGATGGTTTCACTGGTCAATTCTACCAGACATTTAAAGAAGAATTAATGCCGGTCCTTCTCAAACTATTCCAAAAATTGAAGAGGAGTGAACACTGCCAAACTCATTGTATGAGGCCAGCACTGCCCCATTGTCAAAACCAGATAAGGACACTACAAGAAAACTACATGACAATATCTCTGATGAATTTAGATGCAAAAATTCTCAGCAGAATACTAGGAATTCAACAGCACATTAAAAGGATCATACACCATGATCAAGTGGAATTTATCCCTGGGAAAAAGATGGCTCAGCATACAAAAATTAGTAAAAGTGATAACACTCCATTAATAGATTAAAGGTAAAAATCATATGATCAATTGAATAGATGCAGAAAAAGCTTTCAACAAAATTTAACATACTTTCATGATAAAAACTTTCAACAAATTGGGGATAGAAGGGCAAATCTTTAGTAGCAGGAAAAAACAAAAAGCTTCTGCACAGCAAAAAAACAACCAGCAAAAGGAAAATGCAGTCTACTGAATGTAAGGAAATATTTGTAAACCATATGTCTGATAAGGGGTTAATATCCAAAATATATAAAAGGAACTCCTACAACTCATTAGCAGAGAAAAGAATCTTAAAAAACAAGCAAAGGACCTGAATAGACATTTTTCCAAGGAACACATACAAATGGCCAACAGATTCATAAAAAGGTGCTCAGCATCACTTATCGAGAAAATGCATAACAAACCCACAAAGAGGTATCATCTCACACTTGTTAGAATGGCTATTATCAAAAAGACAACAATTAACAAGTCTTGGCAAGGTTGTAGAGAATAGAGAAGCCTTGTGTACAGTTGGTGGGAATGTAAATTGATACAGCCATAATGGAAAACAATACAGAGATTCCTCAAGAAATGAAAAATAGCACTACTGGAGGACGTCAGCATCAAGGTGGAGTAAGCTTGCCTGGGACTCTCTCCCCCCAACATACAACAAGAAGGAGCAACCATATTCCAACATAAAATATCCTAATACTACAGGAATCCTCGGAGACCCACAGCAGCCAAACGACATAGGGTGGAGAGGCTGGAACCCCCCTTGGAGGAGCTGGAATGGTGTAAGAGAGAACTTTGCTCCCTCCTCTAAAGACTGGGATCACTGCCACGGGTGGTTCCATGAGGGAAGGAGTTGAGGAGGGGTCAGCATCCACAGGATCACCCAGAACTCCCTGGGGCTCTTGTAGTTCAGACAGAAGCCTTCTTACAGGGCAAAAGCTTGCATGTGGGGTGACCTCATCAAGCCAAGATCCCAGGAGACCAGATAGCGACAGCTGGGCAGAGAAACCAGTCTGTGTGCCAGAGAAAGTTCCCCTCCTCAACCCACCTGTGCCACGCCATCCCTCGGCTGAAGGGGGAGGGCTCAGAATATGCTGCTCTTGACCCCCACCTAGTGGCGACAGGCGGTAAGTGCAACTGAATAATATCACTAAGCAAAAAAAAACATTCTAGCATCAAAAAATTCATAAAAACTCCAGACCAGAGGGAAAACAAGCACCTAGAATTATGTCCTGAGGAGTCAGAAATAAGTAAACTAAATGACAATGAATTCAAGATAGCTATTGCCAAAAAACTCAATGAGGTAAAGGAAAATATAGAGAAACAAGTCAACGAGTTCTGGAGTTACTTCACAAAAGAGATTGAAATTATAAAGAAGAATCAATAAGAAATACTAGAGACGAAAAATACAATGGAAGAAATAAAATGTAATATGGATTCCTTCAATACCCACGTGGACGCCATAAAGAGCAAATCAGCATAATCAAAGATAGACAGATTGAATGGCTCCAGACAGAGGAAGAGAGAGAACTAAGACTAGAGAGAAATGAAGAAAATCTGCGAGAAATAGCTGAGTCAATGAGAAAATGCAACATAACAGGTATTGCCGAGGGTGACAAAAAGGAGAACGGAGCAGAAAGCATGTTCAAAGAAATAATAGCAGAGAACTCCCCAAAGCTAGGGAATGAGAGAAACGTGTGGAGGAAGCTTTCAGATCTCCTAGATATGTCAATGTAAAAAGACCTACTGCAAGGTGTATGGTAGTAAAACTGGCAAAAGTGAAGGACAAAGAAAGAATACTTAGGGCAGCAAGGCAGAAGAAGATAACCGACAAAGGAACCCCTATCAGACTTTCAGCAGATTGCTCTACAGAAACTTTACAAGCTAGGAGAGATTGAAATGACATATTCAAAACCTTAAAAGATAAAAATCTTCATCAAAGGATACTCTATCCAGCAAAAGTATCCTTCAGATATGAGGGAGAAATTAAATCTTTCCCAGACAAACAAAAGCTAAGGGACTTCGTAGCCACGAGACCCCACCTACAAGAAATCCTCAAGAAGGCCCTCACACCTGAAAAAAGAAAAACAGGGAGATTGGGGTCACAAAACACAGAGTAAGGATACAAATAGATAGAATCAGAATAGGATAGCAATTATTCAACTATAGCATTAGGCTATGGAGAAGGGAAACACCAAAAACAAAGACAATCTTGTCACTTTAACCACAAACTCACAACACAAGTTGGAATAACAGATTACAATAATAACTTAGGAGGGGAGGAGGAAAGTGACTGAATTAGTTTAGGCTAAGGACACCAGAAAATGGACTATGTTGTGCACGAGATTTGATACAAACTTCAGGGTAGCCACTAAACCAAAAAACAGAACAGACACACAAAAAATAAGGAAAAACTAAGAAACCCAGCATAAGAAACTGCAGAAGTCAATGGGTAGGCTAAAACACACAGGACAAGAAACAAAGGAAATGCTGTAAAACCAGAAAACAAGTGACAGAATGACAACATTAAGCCTTAATGCATCAATAATCACCCGTAATGTAAACGGATTGAACTCTCCAGTAAAAACACACAGAGTGGCAAGATGGATTAAAGAACAATACCCAACAATCTGTTGTCTCCAGGAAACACAGCTCAGCTCCAATGACAAATACAGGCTCAGAGTGAAGGGGTAGAAGACAATAATGTAAGCTAATGGCAAACAAAAGAAAGAAGGTGTCACAATACTTATGTCACACAAAGTAGATTGCAAGATAAGGCAGGGAAAGAGAGACACATAGAGGGCCAATAGATAATGATCAAAGGGACACTTCATCAAGAAGAAATAACGTTTGTAAATATCTATGCTCCCAACACAAGAACACCCAAGATCATAAAGCAACTATTAACAAACCTAAAAGACGATATCAAAAATAACACAATAATAGTAGGGGACCTCAACACCCTACTCACATCATTGGACAGATGATCCAGACAGAAAATCAACAAGGAAACAGTGGAATTAAACAAAAAGCTAAAACAGTTGGACTTATAGACATATATAGAACACTCCATCCAAAAACAGCAGAATACACATTCTTCTCAATTGCGCATGGAACATTATCAAGGATAAACCATATGTTGGGAAAAAGGCGAGCCCCTATTAATTTAAAAAAAATTGAAATAATAACAAGCATCTTTTCGATCATAATGTTATAAAGCTAGAAATTAATTACAAGGAAAAAACAGAGAAAGGGACAAAGATGTGGAGACTAAACCACATGCTATTGAACAAGCAATGGATCATTGAAGACATTAATGGAGAAATCAAAAAATATCTGGAGACAAATGAAAATGATAACATACCATACAAACTCATATGGGATGTGGTAAAAACTGTACTAAGAGGGAAATTCATCGCAATACAGGCTCACCTTAACAAACAAGAAAAGTCCCACATAAGCAATCTCAAATTACACCTAACTGGATAAGAAAAAGAAGAACAAACAAAGCCCAAATTCAGCACAAGGAGTGAAATAATAAAAATCAGAGCAGAAATAAATGCTATTGAACCAGAAAAGGCAGTAGAGAGGATCAATGAAACAAAGAGCTGGTTCTTTGAGAAGATAAATAAAATCGACAGACCACTCGCCAGACTTACAAAGAAAAAAAGGAAGAAAGCTCAAATAAACAGAATCAGAAATGAAAAAGGAGAAATAACAACAGATTCCGCAGAAGTAGAATGGATTCTAAGAGTATACTACAAAAAACTATATGCCAACAAAATGGCTAACCTAGAGAAAATGGATAAATTCTTAGACTCTTACAATCTCCCAAAGCTAAGTCAAGAAGAAGCTGACAATTTGAACAGACCAATCACAAGGAAGGAGATTGAAACAGCAATCAAAAGCATCCCAAAGAATAAAACCCCAGGACTGGACAGCTTTCCTGGGGAATTCTACCAAACTTTCAAAGAGGATTTAATACCCATACTTTTCAAGCTATTCCAAAAAATTAGGGAGGATGGAACACTTCCTAACACATTCTACAAGGCCAACGTCATGCTGATAACAAAGCCTGACAAGGACAGCACAAAAAGGAGAACTACAGGCCAATATTGCTGGTGAACATACATGCAAAAATTGTCAACAAAATTTTGGCAACTCAAATTCAGCAATACATCAGAAGGATCATACATGATGATCAAGTGGGATTCATACCAGGGACACAGGGATGGTTCAACATCGGCAAATCAATCAACATGATACACCACATCAACAAACTGAGGAATAAAAACCACATGATCATCTCAATAGATGTAGAGAAAGCATTTGACAAGATCTAACAGCCATTTATGAGAAAAACTCATAACAAAATGGGATAGAAGGAAATTACCTCAACATAATAAGGGCCATATATGACAAACCCACAGCCAACATTATACTCAGTGGGTAAAAGCTGAGTGCCATCCCCCTGAGGACAGCACCAAGACAAGGATGTCCTGTATCACCCCTCTTATTCAACATAGTACTGGAGGTTTTGGCCAGAGCAATTAGGGAAGAGAAAAGACTAAAAGGAATCCAAATATGGAGGGAAGAAGTGAGAATCTTGCTGTTTGCAGATGACATGATCCTATATATAGAATACCCTAAAGGATCCATTGGAAAACTTTTCGAAATAATCCACAACTACAGCCAAGTTGCAGGGTATAAAATCAACTTACATAAATCAGTGGCATTTCTATACTCTAATAACAAACTAACAGAAAAAGAACTCAAGAAGACAATACCATTCACAATCGCAACAAAAAGAATAACACACCTCCAGGTGAATTTAACTAAGGAAGTGAAATACCTATATAATGAAAATGATGCTTTCCTGAAAGCAATGGATGATGATATAAAGTGATGGGAAGAGACTCCATGCACATAGATTGGAAGAATAAACATAGTTAAAATGTCCATACTACCTAAAGCAATCTACAGATTCAATGCTATCCCAATCAGAATCCCAATGACATTCTTCACAGAAATAGAACAAAGAATCCTAAAATTCATATGGGGCAAAGAAAGCCCCCAAATTGCTAAAGCAGTCCTGAGAAAAAAGAACAAAGCTGGAGGCATCACAATCCCTGGCTTCAAAACATACTACAAAGGTATAGTGATCAAAACAGCATGGTACTGGTACAAAAACAGGTGCACAGATCAATGGAAAGAATTGAAAGCCTAGAAATAAAACCACACATCTATGAAAAGTGAATCTTTGACAAAGGAGCTGAGGGCATACAATGGAGAAAAGAAAGTCTTTTCAATAAATGGTGCCGGGAAAACTGGAAAGCCACATGTAAAAGAATGAAAATTGACCAGTCTTTTTCACCATTCACAAAAATAAACTCAAAATGCATCAAAGATCTAAAGGTAAGACCTGAAACCATAAGGCTTCTAGAAGAAAATGTAAGCAGTACACTCTTTGACATCAGTATTAAGAGGATCTTCTCAGACACCATGTCTTCTCAGAGAAGGGAAACAATAGAAAGAATAAACAAATGAGACTTCATCAGACTATAGAGCTTCTTCAAGGCAAGGGAAAATAGGACTAAACAAAAAAACAACCCACTAATTGGGAAAAAATATTTGCAAGTCATATATCCAACAAAGGATCAATCTTCATAATATATAAGGAACTCACACTACTCAATAACAAAAAATCAAACAACCCAATCAAAAAATGGGCAGGGGATATGAACAGACATTTCTCCAAAGAAGATATACAGATGGCCAACAGGCACATGAAAAGATGCTCCCCATCACTGATCATCAGGGAAATGCAAATCCAAACTACCCTACGATAGCACCTTACACCCATTAGAATGGCAAAAATAACCACACAAAAAGTAACAAATGTTAGAGAGGTTGTGGAGAAAAACGATCCCTCATACACTGCTGCTGGGAATGCAAACTGGTGCAGCCACTATGGAAAACAGTTTGGAGGTTTCTTAGAAAATTAAAAATAGAAATACCCTGTGACCCAGCCATCCCACTACTGGGTATCTATCCAAAGAGCTTGAAGTCAGCAATTCCAAAAGTCCTATGTACCCCTATGTTCATTGCAGCATTATTTACAATAGCCAAGACAAGGAAGCAACCTAAGTGCCCATCAACTGATGATTGGATAAAGAAGATACGTATATATATATACGGTGGGATACTACTCAGCCGTAAAAAAGTAAAAAATTGTCTCATTCACAACAACGTGGATGGACCTTGAGGGAATTATGTTAAGTGAAATAAGCCAAGCAGAGAAGGACAACCTCTGTATGACTCCACTCATATGTGGAATTTAAACATGTAGACAAAGAGAACAGATTAGTGACTACTAAGGGGAAGGGGGCTTGGGGGGGGGGCACAAAGGGTGAAGGGGTGCACCTACAACACGACTGACATACAATAATGTGCAACTGAAATTTCACAAGATTGTATCCTATCATTAACTATTATAAACTCAGTAAAATTTAACTTAAAAAGAAAAAGGCATAGTCACTTACAGCCACCTACTCTTAGACTTACTTTCTAAATGCCAAGTACTTATCAAAGATTTTGATATGAGTCAGCTGAATCTATAAAGGAGACTCTTTTGGACTCAACAATGCAGTACAACAGAGCTCACTGTGCAAGCCAGCCAGCAAGCAGGAGCATAAAGTGCAGGCAGGACATTGGGCAACAGAAGCATTTTAAATCCAAAGAAACAAGACCCCCAGTGATGATGGTCAATGACCTGGCACCACACTCATGGCACCAACAACAGTTGACACCAGGCAAATGCAGAAAGATCCTACCAAAACTTGATATGGTTGTCCAGGCTGATAACACAAGCGTGAGAAACACATAAAGAGATTAGGTAAACTTTTGTCACCTCCACTATTGAGGTGTCTGTTGAGAGCCAGGCAGCCCTTTCAAAGCACATCAGAAATGGCTTGATGTAGCCAGGGAAGGAGACTGGCTCAGGGATTTTGTTGTGGTTAGTCATGGAGGAGGAGTAAGAGTTCTGTTCACAGGAGGGGCTCCTGCAATTTCAATGACCCAGTAGCACCAGAGGAGGGAGAACCATTTCTTTCTTATATTTGCCATGTTTGGGCAAAGAAAGAAGAGGAGGGAATGAGCCTTACTGTATCAACAACCAAACATCAAAAAGTGCTCTGAATACTTCTCCCAGTTAAGACATATAAAAAATGAATGAAAAAAAGAGATAAATGACAATGGTGAGTAGAAAACAATTTGAATCTATCGATAGTGAGAATGATTATTTGTAAGCAAGCTTAATAATAGTAAAATAATAGTAGAAGTAAACAGAGATCTTGGACCAATGTCTGGGATAGAAGCTGTCCACCATCCAAAGTCATCAGCTTGTCCTGAAGGTCTTGGGTGAGCTTTCTCCTTCCAAGGATCAGAAGCTTCTCCAGGATCTATGAGAATCCTCAGTTTGAGTTTGTTCAGTTTGTTCTGTTGGAGTAGTCTTCGAAGTGAGTGGAATTATGAGTGATTATTTAGTTGCTGCTATGGCTAAATATCTGTGTTCACTCAAAATTCGTGTGTTGAAATCTAATGCCCAATACAGTGGTATTAGGAGGTATGGTCTTTGAGATGTACTTAGGTCATGAAGGTGGATCCCTGATGAATGGGATTAGTACCCTTATAATTAGGACTGAGGAAGCTCTCTTGCACCCTTAAGCCAAGTGAGCTTACAGTGAAAACACTGTGGTCTGTGAAGAGGGATCTCACCAGATGCCAAATCTCTTGACACCTTGATCCTAGACTTCCTTGCCTCAGAACTTTGAAAATTAAATTTTGTGTTTATAAACCAAAAAAAAGAAAAAAATAGCACTACCATCTGCTCTAGCAATCCCACTTCAGGGTACATAGTCAAAGGAAATGAAATCTCTATCTTGAATAGATATCTGCACTCCCATATTCGTTGCATCATTATTCACAATACCCAAGACATGGAAACAACCTAAATATCCATAAACAGATGACTGGATACAGAAAATGTGTATATATCCAATGGAATATTATTTGGCCATAAAAAAGGAGGAAATCTTACCATTTGGAACACGGGTGGATCTTGAGGGCTTTATGCTATGTGAAATAAGTCAGAAAAAGACATACTGTATGATCTCACTAACATATTGAATCTAAAAAAGCTAAACCTTTAGAACCAAGAGAGTAGAATGGTGGTTGCCAGGACCTGGGAGTAGGGTAAATGGGGAGATATTGATCAAAGGGTATAAACATCCAGTTATCAGATGAATAAGTTCTGGAGTATAATGTATTAGTTAACAATGCTATATTATATACTTAAAAATTACTGAAAGAGGCTGGCCCCATGGCCAAGTGGTTAAGTTAACGTGCTCCGCTGCAGGCGGCCCAGTGTTTCGTTGGTTCGAATCCTGGGTGCAGACATGGCACTGTTCATCAAACCTTCTTATATAGATAGCATCTTAGGGTAGCCAAGTAACTGGTATTAATAAATTCATAAAGAATGATGAAGATAGAATATCACTACTTTTTAAATTGTATAATGAAATGAATTTAGGTAACAACCTTCAGTGGAAACTAAAACTATTAGGTGTATGGTTAATTGCAATCTTAAACACAGAGACACACAACCTTAAAGAGACATAATTTGCTTACCATACAATTCATGTATTTAAAACATAGAATTCATTGCTTTTTGTCATATTCACAGAGTTTTGCAACCATTACCGCAATTAATTTTAGAACTTTTCCATCACCCTAAAAAGAAACCCTGCACCCAGTAGTAGTCATTTCCCATTTCCCCCTAACCTCACCATCCTGGGTAACCACTAATCTACTTTCTTTCTATATAGATTTGCCTATTCTGGAAATTTCATATAAGTGGAATCATACCATATGTGGACTTCTGTGACTGGCTTCTTTCACTTAGCATAATATTGTCAAAGCTCTTCCACATTGTATCATGTATCAGTACTTTGTTTCTTTTTATTGCTGGATAATATTCCATTGTATGGATGTACTACATTTTATTTTGTTGGTAGACATTTGAGTTGTTTTTGCTTTTTGGTTATTATAAATAATGCTGGGGCTCGCCCAGTGGCACAGTGGTTAAGTGTGCACGTTACTCTTCGGCAGCCCGGGGTTCGCTAGTTTGGATCCCGGGTGCAGACATGGCACTGCTTGGCAAGCCATGCTATGGTAGGCGTCCCACATATAAAGTAGAGGAAGAAGGGCACGGATGTTAGCTCAAGGCCAGTCTTCCTCAGCAAAAAGAGGAGGATTGGTAGCAGGTGTTAGCTGAGGGATAATCTTCCTCAAAAAAAAAATTAATTAATTTAAAAAAAATGATGCTAATATGAACAGTCATGCACAAGTTTTTGTGTGGCCATATGTTTTCATTTCTTTGGGGTAGGTGTCTAGGAGTGGAATTGCTTAGTTGTATAGTAAATTCTCTATTTAACTTTCAAGAAACTGGCAAACTTGTCCAAAGTGGCTGCACCATTTTACATTTCCACTAGCAGTATATGAAGATTCCAGTTTCTCCACATCCTTGTTAATTTCTTCTTTTTAAGAAAATAAATGTCACAACTGCACTAAGATATCACCTTACACCTGTTAGAATGGAAAAAATAACGAAAACAAAAAGTGAAAAGTGTTGGAGAGGTTGTGGAGAAAAAGGAACCCTCGTACACTGCTGGTGGGAATGCAAACTGGTACAGCCACTATGGAAAACAGTATGGAGATTTCTCAAAAAATTAAAAATAGAAATGCCGTATGACCCAGCCATCCCACTACTGGGCATCTATCCAAAGAACTTGAAGTCAGCAATTCCAATAGTCCCATGCACCCCTATGTTCATTGCAGCATTGTTTACAATAGCCACTACGTACAAGCAACCTAAGTGCCCATCAAGTGATGATTGGATAAAGAAGATATGGTGTATATATATACAGTGGGATACTACTCAGCCATAAAAAAGTATAAAATCATCCCATTCGCAACAACATGGATGGACCTTGAGGGTATTATGTTAAGCGAAAGAAGCCAGATAGAGAAAGACAATCTCTGTATGACTCCACTCATATGGGAATTTAAAAATGTAGACAAAGAGATCATATTATTAGTTACCAGGGGGAAAAGGGGGGTGGAGAGTGAGCACAAAGGGTGAAAGGGTGCACCTACAACACGACTGACAAACAATAATGTACAATTGAAATTTTCACAAAGTTGTAAACTATCATAATCTTAATAAAAAGTAAAAAATACCTACAAAAAAATAAATTAAATAAGCATCATAGTGGGTGTGAAGTAGTATCTTGTGATTTCAATTTGCATTTCCCTGATAACTAATGAGATTGCACATCTGCATATGTGTATGGGCAATTTGTATACCTTCTTTGAAGAAATGTTTATTCAAAGCTTTTGCCCATTTTTAAACTGAGTTATTTATTGTAACTGTTGAGTTGTAAGTGTCCTTTATTTATTCTGGATATGAGTGCCTTATCAGCAATATGATTTGCAGATATTTTCTCCCATTCTTTCGTTGTCTTTTCACTTTCTTGATAGTGTCCTTTGAAGCATAAAAGGTTTAATTTCGATGAAGTCCAATTCATCTGTCTCTTCCTTGGTTGCTTGTGGTTTGGGTATCTTAATCCAAGGTCATGAGATTGAAGTCTTAGTTTTCATGGCATTAGGGAATTCCCTATCTTATTAGTACAAGCTTTCCCAAAATAGAAACCAAAAAACTCTTTTTCCAGCCTTTCTTACACCTTGGTGCAGGCATATGATCTAAATTCTTCCACTTAGAAGTACCCATGCTAGATTGTGAATCAGAGTCTAGAGAGGTAAGAAAGAAAGGCACTACACAGAATCCATTCTAGTAAGGGGGTAGTAGCAGAAACGTCCAATTTCCAGATTTCCACATTGATGGGAGTTAGAGGTAGTAGTCAGTTCCTTCTGTCCCAGTGCAAACTATAGTGCTGTGCCCAGCTATTCCAAGCACAGTGTCTACACTGAAAATCTCCCTGTTACCGTCAGTGATCCATTCCTGAAATGAATTTATTATGTGTGAGAATGCTAACTGGGAGGCTACTTCCCATTATTTTAATATTTTGCATTGCATGCAGTAGCATGTTACACATCCCCATTGCTGACAATGCATTTTTTCAAAATGTCTACCTGTGATCCTGACATAGCACAAGTTCTCTTTGGAGTATAATTCAACTTGCTTATCACTGCATTTAAAATGTACTGAGTTTGGTGTGTATATAAATTTTTCTGTATATGTATCACCTGAAAAACTTTCTCTTGAGAAATAAGTATGCTTTATGAAGTTTTGGTACTAAAATCCATATTTCGGTATTAAGATCCAAGAGGCATTCTACCAGGAAAATGTTATCCACAGAAACATTCTTCTGTTTTTATTGAGTACCTGTAACATCCTGGGTACTGTACACGGGTGCAATTTTTGCCTACAAGTTCATATTTTAAGTAAAATATGGTTATGTTTTCTAACCCTGTCCTAGATAACCTGAAAGTTATGTAGAGGATAAAAGAAGAAAAATTCTTCCCTTTCTTTACCCATCTAAGCTCTATGTACTCCTCTCACTTTATCGAAAATTGTATAATATCTCTTCAGATGAGTTCTGGCATCTAATCCTAGCTCTGTTCAGGTATAACCCTAGGCAAGTGACTTACCTTCCCTAGGCTACAATTTCTTTATAATATGAGAAGGTAGATTGTGTTAGAAGATCTCAATGGTTCTCTCCAGCTCTAAAATTATTTGATGTTTTGATTCAAACACATCATATATGCAGATCATATAAGCAGAAAATATTCAGATCAGTGAAACAGTTCTTGAAGCTTCTCCCTTCTAGAGTGTTCAGATTTTTCCTAAATAAATTTTAGACTTGTAATCACTCTCAGAAAAACTTTTGTACTGTAATCACTCTCAGAAAAATAACCCAGAAAAAAAGGTGTTCACCTTTTTTAGAAATTATGTACTGATTTTACAGAGTAGGAAGACAGTGATCAAAAAGTGTTTTTATATCTATTTATTTTGTTAATCTTAAATATGTTACCAGCAAGTATTAAGAAAAAGCACATGAACCACAAAATTGATTAACTTTTTATCATGTATGTTTCTAGGTGAATTTTTGTAATAGGAAAAGGGCAATGAGAAGATAAATTTGGCAGTGTTAATAGGCAAGCCCTCATTGGAGTATTTTTTTCTTTTCCCAAGAATTACTCTACCACCAGTGAAGTCTCATTATTTCTAAGTGTCCTAATCAATAAAGTCATGAAAGATTGATTTCAGGAGCTATCCCTGTGTTTATGACAAGAACCATATAGAGTCATTTATAGGAGTGGGCAGTAATTCTCCTGTTAACTAGCAAGTCAGGGAATCAGTAAGCCCGTTTTACATGTCTTTGGTGGTGAAGAGAATCTCAATGGTGCCCATCAATGACTGAGAAGAAGACTAATATTGTTAATTGAATTTCCCTAAAGGGAACAAAAATATACCATCATGTAGGGGGAAGAGGTTATAAGAAGCAAATCCATACAAGTCTCCAATATGTGTGAGTTGGTTGCATTGATTTTCCTTTGCTAATGGCCTAGGATGGATACAGAATTGTCCTCAGAAAATATAAAGCTGATTACAGCAGCTCCTTTCCACTTGAGACTTTCAGAATTGCATCTACCAATGATTAAAATAAAAGTATATGTATTTAAATGTATATAATTTTGAAATCAAACATTTTAGTTTTATTCTATTAATGTGTGTTGCAGAAAATGTGTAACATGTAAACATTTTCTCATTTTTTCTTATGAATGTGATTTTAAGGACCACACAATATGATGTCATATAAGAATATATATTTGGGGTATATGATTTATTTGGCTAATCCTCTGTTTGGGGGTCCTTTAGGTTCACAAAGCCTTTTTTAAAGAAAAATAATTTTTATTGCTATAATACATGTTCATTGTTAAAAACAAAATTAAGCAGTACAGGAATATATAAACAGAATAAGTGAAAGCCCTTTCCCCTCTAGTACTTCTCCTTAGACACAGCAACTGTTAATAGTTTGGAAAATATCCTTCCTTTTTTTTTGTCTGTGCATATTCCTTCATATATACATATACACATTTTTTCTTATTAAAAAAAATCAAGCTAGCTTATTATGAATATTATTCCATGTCAGCACATGAAGATGTACTAAAATTCTTTTTTAATTAGCTGGATTTATTTTTGAATTAAAAAAAAGTCTGAGCTAACCAGTGTGGGAAGAACTAGACGAGGTAAACAAATTCCTGCTTTTGTCTTTGATTCTATAATTGCCTGTTTTACCAAATGAATCTAGTGGTTTTGATTTAAAATATAATGATACAATATGAATAAAGCTATGTCAGTTTTTATTTTAGTTGATATGATCAAGGTAAAATATACAGATTCTTTTGTTTTCATTTGCATAGTAGAAATATCTCCCTTCTTCAATCATTTTTTTAAAAAAAGAGGTCTTTGCAATGCAGTTTACGTATTCAAAATATTGGCAGAATGAATAAAGAAGAAGAAGAAATCCACTAGAAAAAAATTGACTTTAATTTCCCATATAGCACAGTAGGAATTGCATTATATAAAATGTAGAAAATAATTTAATATTTATTGTAGACTGTAAGAAGCCAAGTCCTTGGTTTTGGACTCTGAATTAATATATTTGTTACTGAGTTTTGAAATGACCTCCATTCCATTTTGTAAACACATTTTTACATATTTAGAAATAAAAACTGTAATATATCTATTCTTTATGTTAAAAGTCATTATTAGACTCTTAAGTATATGTAGCCTAGGAACATAGATGTAGGAATTGTAAACTTTTCTAGACTGTCATAAAAATTCAGCAATATTCTAACCTTTTAATTTATGAATGCAATTTAATTTAACCTTATAATTTGTAATTATAACATAATAGAATTTGGTTTGAAGTGCCATCTTAAATAAAAGATAACTTGAAGTCTTCCAAAGAACTGGACTCGACTTGCATAACTTTTATGCACTGAACTTACATAACTTTTGAGGAAAGCTATACAAAGAGATAATGATAATTATTTCTCATAGAACTGAGGAAATGAAAGAATAAGATTCATTAAATTTTATTGGAAATTAGAGTTAAAAATTTCATTCCATACTCTTCCACTTAAAATCTTTAAAAAAACAAATTAAGGTTAACAGATTTTAAAATTCTAGTCCAATTAAAAATTGTTATTTAAAGAGAAAATTTTACCCTTTTTCTACTGGTTTCTAATTCTTTTGTCTCTCCTATTACTTATTCTTGCCTCAACTAAGTTGTAACAATATCTTTGATGCATATTTTTTGAAGACTGATGACAACACTTATGACCTTCCCAAGCTACTCCCTTGGTGACCACTAATGGTTTATCTAGTGTCAAACAAGATCTTTGTTTTCTTGATTTTAGATAAATTTGCAGCCCGCTGCTTCACCAGTCATGATGTCAGTTGTTTACATTTCAGCAAAATGTTTGTCGTAACTTTCAAATACTGGGGAACTGTAGACAGACGGTGTTTATCACGTTGTAGAGACTGTCAGAAATGGTTGGCCTCAACATAACTGAGCTGAGCTCATGTTTACATTTTAATCTGCAAACTATCAGGCCTGCTCACTATAGTGACCAACTGCAGCATGAGAAGATGAATAGCACAGAATTTTTATACTAGTTGCCATATATTGCTCTGAATTAGTTTTTTCAAAAAATGTGCTTTACAGATGATGGCTGAAGGTTGAGAAGAAGCCATTCCAGCTTTGGAAATGATAATATTACTATTTTGGTTAATGACCCTCTTCCAAAAGAGAAATGTGGAAACTCACATGCATAATGTGTTTCCTGTGATGATAATTCTTTCCTATCATCTCCAAGTTAGGTCAGAAAAATGTGCTGACAGGTAGACAGAGGAGCAGTTCTTAAAAAGGGGGAGTGGCCCTTTGCTTGCACTGTGGTCATGTTAACTGTTAGAACCAATTAAAGTCTGTTTCTCAATTTCAGACATTCACTCAATCATTTATTGAGTAGGGGTGAGGGAGAGTGTATAAATTTAATATTGCTCAAGATATGTTTGTAGATCACATATATGTATGTAAATATTGACATACTGAATTTTTAACAGTACACTTCATTCCTGATTGCCTACATGCCATTTCCTCTTCTGAAGCACCCACTCCCTGAAGCCAACCCCTATTCATTCTTCAAAACTAATCTCAGTGATCTTCGCCTTTAGAAAGCCTTATCCCTGTCCACTGTTTGACTTTAACATCCTTGCCCAGCTTTGTCATAGCCACATAACACAATTTGTCATTTCTACTATATAATGTAATTACTGATTTTCTTGTTTGTCTCTCCTACTAAAACTGAAAGCTCCTAAAAGGTAAGGACTGTTTTATTTAACCATGCATTACTAGTGCAGAGCAGGCTGTTTGGCATATAGTAGGTGCTAAATAAATGTTGAATTATTTAATTTAGGGCATCATATTCCTGCTCTAGAACCGTAGCATTTATGGCCTCCCTCACTTTGTTCTTTCATTCCCACTTCTCCAAGGGCATCATCCCTTGTTGATCGGAATATTATCCTCTGTATTGTACCTGCACCATCCTTCCTTTCTGCATTCCCTTGGGATGTTGCTTCTGTAATAAGACCCGTTTCCTCTGCTTTTCTGTGTCTATTGTTTTCTTCAAGATCACATTCAAGACGCATTTCCTTTAGAAAACCTGCGATTAACTCAATTTTTGATGCCTTTGAAAGTATAATGAACAGTTTTAGGCCCTCAGGATACTTAACTGAAAAAAATGAATGAGTCATAGATAAATTGATGAATGAAAAGTCAATATTAGTCTGCAGACTTAAAAGAGAAAAAATATGGTAAACAAAGAGGAAAATAAGTGATGGGGAAAATAACCTTAATGGAGCTGGAATATTAGTTATATATTCTTCTTACTACCAGTGTAGCCATCTCTATGACAAGGGAGAGCAGTGCCACAGAAATAATAAGCCTCAGCTTCTTACCCCAGATGTGTCATTACCTGAATGTGTGCGCTTAGGAATGACAAAACCTTTTAGCCTCAATTTCCTTATCTATGAGGCAGTAGTTTTGAGGGTTCTTCCAGCTCTCCAATCTTGGACTCTTACAGATAAGTGAGACTGGCAAAACTGTTTTCTGGGTGGAACTATTTGGAAGGCTGATTAAAACTTAATTAGTGTGTGTCTCTGGAACCTGCCTGCTGAAAAAGTTGTGTAGTCATGGTGGGGGAGGGGGAATTTAAGTTATTATTTGACTAAAGAGGACAAGCATTGTAGGATTTCAAGACAATGGTTACATCATTCAAGGAGAATTAATTTTTTTCCTCTGATTGCCTCAAAGCAGGATTATAGAGAAGTAGAATATGAATTAGAAAGTTTTCAGTAAGCAGAATTAGAAGTTGGTGGAATCTCAGAATAGATGCACCATTTCTCCAACCCCGTAATATTAATACTGGTTGTATTTGTAGACTACATCATGGTTTCCAAAGAATCTTTTTCACTCCGTCCTTCGTATGAGCAGATCCTCTTACAGAAGTTAGACCAAAGCTGATGAGCCAACAAGAGTTGAAATGAGGACAAGGAAACCAAGGGTACCTGGTTGGGGGTGGCAGATGGGAGAGAGCTTATGTTCTATTTACTCCATCACAGAGAAGATGTGTATTGTTGTTGGGGGATGATTTTGATGATCTGTGTTTTCTAACATGCCCTGATGCCAAAGGGGCAAAGAATCTACTGAGTAAAAGAGCATGGACACAACCAATCAACCAGTTCATTGACTTTACTAAAGATTGATAGATAGGCCACTAGCTCTCTCTGGGATGCTGAAGGCTTCCTTTACTCAGAGCCAGAAGATACTGGAAAGTAGTAGAAAATATCTCAGCAATATGATTAAATAGGTACAGACTAATAATCATAATTAACACTTATTTTGTGCCAGGTACCATTCTAAGTTTTTAACATATGTTAACACATTTAATCCTCACAGCAACCCTGTTGCTATTCTTATCCTCATTTTACAAATGAAGAAACTGAAGCACTTGTCCAAGTTCCCACAGCAAATAAGTGGTGAACCAGGAGTTGAAAACAGATAGCTTGTTGCCAGAGTCCTTGCTGTTAATCACTACTGTATATTGACTAAAACAAGTTGATATTTATCTTGCTGCCTCTTGCTTGCCTGAGCGTGCATCTGGATGTGACTGTCCCTAACTCCCTTGTCATAGAGCATTGGGACTGTCTTCACACCTTCTCATAAGCCACAACTATAAGTCATATTTCAGGCTCAGAAAGATATCTTTTTGTAGGGAGTGTTTTTCCAGTCCAGTAAGGAAAAAAAATCATCTCATCCCAAGTGGTTTGATCTTCTGCTTTCCTCTCCTAACTTTCATAGATTCATCTAGAGGGTTTTACTTAAGGATCTACATGCCCTCAACTTTTGCTAATACATTCATGAGAAATACCAGTATTCTTGAAGGCTAACATATTTATAATCAACTTTTTTATTCTGAAATTTACAAACTCCTACCCTAAATTTTTGTTACATTCAACTAAATAATTGCTTTTATCTTTATAGTCCAAAATTGATTTATAGTTATATTCTTTGTGGTTTGGGTTAAATATATATATATATATACACACATAACTTTAAAAGTTCTTTGATTACAAAAAAATATATCTTCTGGATGTTTTCGTCCATCATTATATACCTCCCTCCCTCTTATCTGTTCCTTCTTTTTTTTTTTCCCTTTTCTCTTTTTCCTTCCCAGCATTGTAAGTTCTGTGAACAATGGTACGTAATTAATATATGATAGTGATAATTTCCAGATACATAGCCCACTCACAGGAAACAGATGCTGTCTAGTTCCCCTGGTGCAAGCTCAGAAACCACGTGCAGATACACACACTCACCAGGTTAAGTTATTTAGAAAAACCATAAGAACAAGATCCTCATAAGTAAGTATGACTTATAAAGGGGTTGGTAAATTTGCGCTAGTGTCTTTGGAACAGATCTTTCTGGACAGTGGAACCCAATACATGATACCTTTAAATTTTTTTTATTTTCAGGTCACAGATAATTTGAGTTTGAAAGATTCAGAACATGGGTTACAAGTTGGCAGTGCCCACTCCTCGTTCAAAAGAGTACAGTTACCAGAAAGTAAATAGGGTGCCTGAAAGTAGGATTCACTTGGTCATTGAAATTGAAGGAGTCACACGGTCATTGAAGCATAAAGATAAGTTATAGCATGTAGATAATTTAGTTGATGGATGCAAACTTCATTGTGATGTATCCTGCTTTCACTTTGGAAGGATATTTCATCTCTCTACTAAAAAGCATACAATGTTTATTATGCAATATGTTCCTATGAGAGCATGTTCCTCCATTCCTGAAAATGATATTAAAAAACAGATCTTTAGGAAGTAGATCATTCTTTCAACAAATATAAATGCCTAAACTATGTGTTAGACCTTGCCCACAAGGTTCTTCCTAATAGCTGATTGCAGAAAACTAAAGAGGAATTAAAATACAAGATAATAATCTGTACCATAACAGATCTCCTTGCTTCTATCCTTGCTACTTTCAGTCTGCTTTCCACACAGTATCCAGAGTAATCTATAAGTCAGATTACATCACTTCCCCACTCAGTCTCCTCCAGTGGCTCCCCAACTTATTTGGAGCAAAAGCTAAAGTACTTATAATGGCCTAGAAAGCTGTAGATTTGCTCCACTCTTTACATCTTTAACTTCATCTCTTACTACTTTCCCTTTCACTCCAGCCTCATGGGCCTTGCTATTCCTCAAGTATGTCAGCACTCTTCTGCCTTAGGCCCTTTGCACTTACTCTTCTCTCTGCCTGAAAAGCTCTGCCTCCAGTTAGCTGCATGGTGATTCCTGACCTCTTTCAGGTCTTTACTCAAATGTTGTCTTAGGAGGCCTTCTTTTACCACTTTATTTAAAATTGCAACCCCTTTCCCTCCACAACGCCATCCCCTTTCTCTTTTATTTTTCTCTGTAGTCCTTATCACCATCTAACATACTTATTTGTATTCTTAATGACTTTCTACCCCAACTGGAAAATAACTTTCATGAAAGTAGAGATTTTTGTCTGTGCTTAATAAATACTCACTGAATTAATCAATGAAGAAAAGTTAAATACAAGATGGTCTGAGAGTACATAATCCAATAATAGGCATCAGAGAAGACTTTTAATTTCCAGTGAAGCTAAGATTTGACAGATGAGCAGGAAGTTTTTAGCAAAGTGTTTCAGGCAGAGAGAAGAGCATTTCCAAAGACCCAGAGAAGCACAGAAGAGCATGTGGTGCTCTAGTCATTCATCATGAGCATAGAAAGGATGGGATGTGGTAAGCAGAGAGGTTGGAGAGATAATCAGGGACCAGATAATGAAGGGTCAGATAAAGACAATGTGGAAGCCACAGAAGGATTTCAAACAAGGAGTGAAGTGATTAGATTTGCTAATTCTTTTGTAAAGAACCTTCAGGCTACAGTGTGACAAGTAGATTGGAGGAGGCCACTTTGTAGCAGGAAAGCCTTTTAGGAAGTTATTTTGGATATTTAAGAGAGATAGTGGCAGACTGAGGTAAGCTGACGGTGGTAGGAATGAGAAATAGATACATTTAAAAGTATTTAAGAGACAGAATCATTATTGGCTGTGAAAGGAAGAAGCTAGAAGTGGAGTTGATGATGCTGCCTTCAGGATCAGGTTTATAAGAGAGGAAAATAAATTTAATTTTGGACACGTTGATATCCTTGTGGGACATCCAAATGGTAGTAAGATATCTAGTAGAAAGGAAGCTATAAAAATGTGGGGCTTTGAAGAGGCACCTAGGCTAGAGATATAGATTTGGGATCATCAGCTTAGGTATAGTGGAGAAACAGTAGAAATGGATAATAATTTATAGAGTAAGGAAAGGATAGAACAGAGGAGAGAAATCTGAGGAATAATGTTATTTACTGCAGAGTTTGGCAAACTATAGCTCATGGACCAAAGCTAGCCCACTGCCAGTTGTTTAAAGGCTTACAAATAAGAATAGCCTTTGCATTTATTAATGATTACATTTTACATAGTAGCCTTGATTTTGCCTCTTAGCCTGCAAAAACATAAAATATTTACTATCTAGTCCTTCAAGAAAAAATTTACTGACCCCTGTTTTAGGCAAAGGAAGACAAGCCTGCAAAGAGAAAGATTAATGATAGTGAGAGTGATGGGGAAAATCAAGAGTGAGGTGTCATATAAGCCAAGGGGAAAGACAGGGTTTTCAGATAGTAAGGAAAACTTTGGGTCATGTTGGCCTAGTAAGTTTATGCACTGACTCATCTCTTCTGCTTCAAATACATAACAACAATAAAAAGTATTTTGGGGCTGGCCCGGTGGCGTAGTGGTTAAGTTTGCATGCTCCATTTTGGCAGCCTGAGGTTCACGGCTTGGATCCCAGATGCAGACCTGCATACCGCTCATCAGGCCATGCTGTGGCAGCATCCCACATATAAAATAGAGGAAGATTGACACAGATGTTAGCTCAGGGACAATCTTCCTCACCAAAAAAATAAATAAATACTTAAAAAGGAAACTAAGAGAACATAGCCAGCTCAAATCCAAAATTGGGATTTCTGTGGACAAGAAATGGAATGAATGGAAACACAAAGTAGTAAAAGGGGCAGAAGCCACAAATCTGTGGCACTCCCAGTCCAGAGGCACATGGGGACCAGGACTGGGCTCTGGCAGACTCAAAGAGGGCTAAATGCCCCATACAAAGCCGTGGTCACAACCTAAGGTCAGAGCTTGAGTAGGGATTTTTCCACTCATGAAAGGAGATTGAATAAAAACTGCTGCTGACTACTGCCCAGTACTGTAGCTTACAGGAAGCTTCAGGCCTAGGGAGGAAGAGAACACACAACCTCACAACCAAGAATTGAACCAAGCCACCTGCTTGCTCAGTGACTGAATCTACAGTATCTCCAGTGTCACTGCTGGATCTCCAATCTTTGAATTGTGATTTATGTGACCTGGAGCCCTGGGTACCCAGGAGAAGCAACTATGAAGCTGCTAGATAAGGGAGCATAAAGTGATACACAGAATAAAACAAAACACCTCTACTCAAAATGTGCCCACAAACCAAAATTACAGACATGAGTAAGTCAAATGTTAGGAAAGACAGCCATGAAACAGTTTTTTAAAATGGAACAAGAATTTATAACAGATGGAATTAATTTTACAAAACTGTCTGAAAAAGACTTTTAAAGAAATGTATTTCGTTTGCTCAAGGAGATAAATGAAAGCATTCATTTAAAATCCACAGGAAAGTATGAAAAAGTAGACAGAAATGAAATAGTAGGTAATATGAAAAAGAACTAAAAGAAATCTAGGAAATAAGAATGTAGTTTTTGAAATTAAAAAATAAACTCAACAGGGTAAAATCTAGATTGGAGGAGAGAGAGAATTAATCAACAGCTAGGGAGATAGTTTTAAGAAATATACCCAAAACACAGCAGAAAAACAGATAAGAAGGGTGATAGAATGGTTAAGAGTTATAGAGTGTAGAGTGAGGTGTTCCATAGCATTCATTTAGAGTTCCGGAAGAGGATGAAGAGACAAATGGAGTTCCTATTCAACACTGAACACCTGAGTATTTTCAAGAATTGGAGAAAGGCATGAATTCACATCATAGTGAGACTGCAGATCAAAGAGAAGAAAGTATTTTTAACTACTAGAATAAGTCAGATTATCTAAAAAGTACAGTTAGACTGATAGCAGACTTCTTGTCAGCAGTAAGAGGTGCCAAAAGACAACACAGCAGTATCTTCAAAATGTATAATATCAAGCAAGAACTCTGTGCCTAGTGAAACATGATTCAAGAATGAAGGCAAAATGGCAATATTTTCAGACATTCAAAGACAAAGAAATAGAGCTACTATAGGCCCTCACTAAAAGAGCCATTAAAAGGTATACTTCAGCAAGAAGAAAATGAGTTCAGTGAGAAGGCATGGGATACCTCACTGAAATATGGTGAACCTAGAAATTGTAAAAGTGCGTCAGTTTGTTTCATTAACCATTGACAGTGTTAAAAAAAAAAAAAACACTACTTTTTTATTACAAAAAAGGAAAAGGAAGAAAAACTAACCCTTTAGTTTATCATAAAAAGATAGGAGGAGAATATATAATTGGAAGTTTAACGTATGCCGGACCTTATGATAGAAATGGTAAAATGATAGTTGAGAAGAGTGAAGATTTTCAGTAGGTTACTATTCCTATGAATCAAATTTACTGCATAAGCATAATGTCATAATTGTAAGATTGTATTCTAGACTAAGGATTCAAAATCAGATAAATCATCAACGAGGCCAATGATGTCATAAGGCAAAGATAACATTACTTTAGCCTTGAAAATCATTAACAGGATAAAATTCTAATGGTGGTTAATTAAATGAGCACCTAGATAAGGGATAGCTATATTTTTTTAAGTACACATAGAAAATCCAACGTTACCAAAAAATAAATTCTACCTTACAGTCATATATTAGCTTAGTCAATATTAATATGACCAGTAATTGTTTAATTTTTCATAATTTAAGGGGCCTGTGATGGATTATTTTAATGGTAAGTCTCTTAGAAGATCTTCCCTCCATGTAAACCTATCGTTAGTGGAGGCATTCATATTTTTCTCCTTGAGATCTTTCAAAATTAGGTTCAATCCTCATTTTATTTCATGAATATTCTCTCATGTATTGGTAAGTCTCTACATGAGTGATAAAAACACTCCAGAAACTGTTAATAGCTGTCTTAAATATCCCAAAAAGTACAGAATGAACATCTCTAAGCCAAATGTGGGATGGTCCTCATTTCCTCTTTCTGAGTATCATAAAAATAATACAGAGGCAAAAATAAGTATGCAGTAAAGTATAAATAATAAGTGAACATATTTAAAAATATTCACTTAGATATATGTTGTTCTTGTTTCTAATAGAATGATCCATAAAAGCCTAGTAATCCAAACGAAAATATCTCCCCAGGAGTAATGATCTCTTTCTTCTTTGAGCTCTAAAACACTTTGTCTGCACCTCTCTTAGGACAAGTACCAATTTTTGCTTTAGCTTATAGCTACTTGTCCTGACTTCTATCTCTTCTTATAGTCACTAGTCTTCTTGAGGTCTCATACCATGGCTCTCTGTACTCAACAGGGACTAGCAGAGTCTATACACACAGCACACAAATGTTGCATGAATGGCCGTTTCATATATCTGAGGGGTTTTTTTTGGTTTTTAGTATAACAGCAAAGCGTTTAATTGTATGTTGTCTTGCAAAGCTACTTACAGAGCTCCAAATTTAGTAACATGAATATTATCATTTTACTTTTTTCTTCCAAGTATAAAACTTAAAAATTAGTATATTGTTTGAAGAGCAACCACTACTTTACTGACAGAATTAAAATGAGCAGTCTTTCAGCTGACTCACTGCCAGTGAATCCACAGTGATCATGAAGATATCTCTACACCACATTCAAATTGGAGTAAGTCATACTGGATGAATCTCTCTCTTAGTTTGAATTATGTATATTCAATTCATACTTCTTGACCTAAATTGTTCTTTTTCATAGATTTAGACAATTATAAGAAAATTAAAGTTAGTCACAAAGCACTTTGGATTTTTTAGAGTAGAAAACCGTGAATGACAAATTATGTTACACACTAAATAGTCTATTTTGATGAACAGAAATATTACATAAATTGCTTGTCAGAAACACACGAAATGATTTTTTTTATCTGTCATTTACACTAAATTCTTGCTGGCACATAGCATTTTCTGAATTAACGTCTCTGTAGACAAGCAGTAAAATGCATAATGTACTTATGAATAATACATCAACAGCCTTATAGCCAAGATCAGTGATAAACAAATTGGTAGCCTAGTGTCTGGGGACTCCTTAGACTGAGTCCATTTGATATAGGACTTTTTGGACTTGTCTACTATCTTTCTATCAAGTGCCATAGAAACTAATGTAATTAAGTTTCTTATCTGATTCATTTCAGGATTTAGGTAAATCTGTGATGAGGCTATACAGCTTCTCTGAGATCATCTTTGTATGTGCTTTGTGTACCTTTTGTATACCCTTTGCATACCCTTTGCATAAGTTGTATCATTAATGTATTCTTGTGATACCTAATTGTAACTTCAGGGACAGAAAGGGTTATTAAAGTACAGCTATGAAGGGTTGACTCCTCTTATCACTTTGATTTATTACTAGTAAAAATTACTTTTATAGTTTGACTAACAAAGCAATAAATTTAATTTTAGAGGTTCTTTCTGATTAAAGCATGCAACAGTAAGAATTGAGTAGTACTTCATGATCTTACTTTCTTTGAGTTTATAATCCTTATATATTTGTGAATAGAGACTAATTATACCAGACTAGAATGTTAGACTGTAAATTCCTTAAAGGTATGGACACGTCTGTTTTATCTATCCCCAGTAGCTAACGTAAGAATGTAATGGTCGCTTGATAAATGATTGTTGAATAAGTGAATGAAAATACTAAGCAACAGTGGGCAGTAAGACAGGACTAACGTACTGGATACTTAATGTCTTGGACAGTATCCAGTCAGGAAAATAGTAACTGCCCTAGGTATTCAAAAAGAGGGGTATTTAAAACAAGGATTTTGTTACAAAAATTATTGGACAGGCTGGAGAAGCAAAATGAAGAGGGTGATGGTTCCCAGAGAGTAATAACTGCAGGAAGCTTTTCCTGTCTACCCCCATACCACCCAGAGCTGAAGGAGTAAAACTGAAATGTGTTATTACCTAGAACCTATTAAGTCCACACTGACCACTGGCAATGTGGGAGCTCTATGTCTACCTTTTAAAAATAATGTTTCTGAATAGTTATAATGGATGCATTGTATGTATATATTGTAAAATTGCAACTTTAAGTTCTGGTATAATGTTTATTGGGCAGAGCAATCTGTATAGAATATAGTTCTTCTGTGCAGCTTATACATTTTGGTATTTCATATATTTAGGGACTGCAATCTTCTGATTTATTCCTTTATAGGCTGGGAGGTGTTTTATTAGTACAAAAATATGCATTTATTAATTCAGTAAATATTTAATCAATATTTACTTGGTGCCAGGCACTATGTTAGATATTAGGATTATAAAAGTTCATTTTTAAAGTGCAACTTGTAATATGTAAGTAAATTTATCCTATTGACACTCATATATTTATGTAAATCTGTTCAGAGCATGTATATAAAGTGTTTGAGCTTGCATAGAAATTTTTAACTTAACAGTTTTGACTTGTCAGTTTACCTTGAAATAGTTCTAGTTCTTCCTATGAAGTTGTGTTGTTCTTTAAAAAAAAAGAAGGGGTAACATAACTCCATATCTGCTGCAGTCTACTGATTGTTAGGCAGTGCCACTGATAGGCCAACTGAAATATAACTGTATTTCTTGCCAGATTAGAGAAAAGGTGACTTGGCAGAAATAGATTTACTTAATAAAATGCACATCCGGAGAAGAAACAATCATGTCTGTGGGTAGCTAATGGATTACAGAGCTTAAATATACACTGCCTCTGAGCCTATGGATGCTGGCTGGGGCTTGGAAAACATGAGCATAAAAGCATGTAAAAATCATTATTGGGTTCTAGCCACCTCTTTGAACAGTTCCATGTTCAAACTGTTCCATGCTCTGTGCTTTGGTGCAGATTATAGTGGCCTGTGATGTAGCCCCTGCTGCTGTGTTCAGAGAAGACATACCAAACCAGTATCTGCAAAACCTTTAGAGAACAATGGCACCTATATTGTGATGCCACAGGAATCCTTCTAAATTCAAATTAAGGAGAAAGAAAAGTAGGCTTTTTTGTTCAGTGTGCATGGCAACCAATATATGACATCCATTGGAAGAAAAATTGCCTTTCCTAGAAAAAGCAATGTATCTTCTGTTTCTTCCTCCCCCTCCTCCTTTTTACTCCTTTATCTTTTCCACAGAATTAATATTATTGAACAGTGAGGCTAATTAATGACAAATGCAGTAAAATCTGTCCAATCTTCAGTCCTATGTACACATACTCAGTTTGAGCTGCCATTCCATTCACCAAGGTTATATATTAAAAATCAAAATAGTTTTTTAAAGTGTTTTTCTCTTGGCATTATGAAAAGGAGGCATGAAAGCTCTCCCTCTCCTGCCCTGCGTGAGCCCTGCATCCTGTGACTGCCACATACTCATTTAGCACTTAAACATTACCTTGAAAATCATTAGATTCTTCTTATGCCTAGTTTACCCAACTGAATTCTAAGCTGTTTCATGCAGGAGGCTCTGATTCTGTACGAGACCAGTTTGTATCCTTTATGTCTTAGGCATAAAAGATGATTGGTAAATTGACTCTTCTTTCTCCCTCCCCACATCCAATCAGTAACCAAGCCTGTTGCTTTTACTTGTAAATACAGCTTTTAGCCAGCTATCCTACTTTTCTATTTAAATTGTCATTGATGGTGTTTGGTCCCTAATCATTTCTTAATTGAAATACAATAACCTCCTATTAGATGTTTTGAGTTTTGTCTTGACCAGCTCCAATCTATCCTCCATTTGGCTTCCAGAATGTGCTTTCAAAAGTAGAATTCTGGGTGTGTCACTCTCTGCTTTTTAAAACCTTTTGGCCGCTCTCTATTGCTTTAGAATAAGATTCAGACTCTATATCTTTGCATAGAAGATCCTCTGCAAAATCTGTTCTCTTCCTACCCTTATGGCATCATCTCTCCATGTTTCCACTCTCACATGTCACACTCTAACCATTTTCAGTGGTTTATAGTCCCTTGAAAGGGCCCCGCACCCTCTTATCTCCATATACCTCATCCCCTAGAACACCTAGCTCTCTCTCACTCAGTCCATTTCCCTCCCCCACCCCCCACACGCACATATCTGCCGTTACCACATAAACAGTACTTTTACCTGGATGGCTTCTTGTTTTTGAGCAACTCTTGTTTTGAACAACTCAGGTGTTCCCTCCTCTAGGAGGTATTCCCTGTCATTTCCCCGATCTTCCCCCAGCCAGTTTAGGTACCTACTATGTAAGCCCAAGGTGTACCTTGTACCTCCATCATGATAGGACTTTTCACTATATTGCACTAATCTCTTTTCAAATCTTTCTTTCTCAGAAGAATGTGAGGTCCTTGAGGGCAGATCCTGATCCTCTGTGCTTCTGTATTTCTACCACTTAGCAAGCACCAAGCACATAGTTGGCAGGCAATAAATGTTTATTCAAATAAATTAAATGGTTTTTTTGGCTTGTCTTCCAGTCCATTCCTTGCCTTAAGGCAAGCAAATGCCTAAATATTCAAGACAGATGCTTTTCTGGGCCAAATAGCTTACTTTACAGAAGTAACCAACTTGGCAGATTTGGTGATACCATGAAAGAGTTAGTTCTGGAAATTACATCACAAAGTCAGTCTATTCAGAGGGAAAAGTTGGTGTTATCTTAGTGTTGCATTACCAACAGTGACTGTTTCATTGTGTTTGCTTTCATTTACATATCTCATTTATTGTACTTATATCAAGGACCAGAGGAAGCTGGAAAATAAATTTTTATCTCAAAAACACCTATAATTTATATCATTTATTTCTTGAATACAAAATTCAAAGTACAGATATCAGTTATCCTTAGATTTGGTTTTTTGCTCTCCTTAGATTTGGTCTTCTAAAGCAACAACCACAGTTCCTTATGTATTCCGGGTACTAGATAGATTGTTTGCTGAATTGATATAACAAGCAAGTTGATAAATGAATCCAAGACAATGAGTTGTAAAATATACCATGAAAACCTAGTAAGATTACAGAGCACATAACTTTTGCCAGACTACCTGAAATGGCCACCTTAAAACATTCTATGGCACATCTTTGCCATCTAACTTTCATAAGGGAATTTGATCATTTTCAAGTTCCTTTCTTAATATAAAGTTCTTAGGTTCTGTAATTCTTTTCTGTCTCTTACCATTTATTCTTAGCTACTTGAATAATGGCCCTTTTTCAAAGCTTTTTCAGTCGCCTTTCTCTCAAGAACAATATAGAACCATCTCTAATCTAGAAATTTATCATTTTGTAGTGTTATCATCCTGTCTAGGGAAGCTTCCCAGCACTGACACGGTATCATTACACACCCCTTACTGACATTTTATTTTAGTGAAACAGTTTTGTTTTTCAGTGCATACTATGCAAAGAGACAATGTAGTGTGATGGTTGAAGCTCAGATTTTAGAGCTACCTGAATTAGCTCTGAAGCAGTCAGACATACCTGAATTTGATTCCTGGATCAGCCATTACTAGTTACATAATCTTAAACATGTTACTTACCTTCTCTGAGCTTTAGTTTCCCCCTGTAAATGGGAATGGTAATTCTGTCAACCTCATGCTGTTGTATTATATGAGACTGTGCTTGCAAGGCAGCACTTAGAGTGCCTGGTGCGTGTGTGTGTGCACACTCAACAAGCGTTGGTGATTTTTTTATATGCTAGGCACATGGGAAATAGCAGTATTTAAGTCAGATATAGGCCTTGCCCTTCCTGGTAATTGAACAGGTAATTAAAATAAAGAGCAATGAGTGTTTGAGGAAATGATTGAGGAAATACAGAGTTGTTCATGGGTGTAGTAGGAAGACTGAATACAACCTAGAGGTCAGAGAAATCCCCTTATAGGAAGTGACATTGAGGCTGAGGCTTACAGGTTGAGAAGGTAGACTCTTAGCTAAAATATAGGTATTTGTGAGAGAAATCATATTTTAGTGCAATTTTGAGATCCCAGGATATGCCCCCTCAAGAACTTTAAGGGTCTACTCTTATGGCTATTGTTTATCATTGAATGAAGTGGAAGTGAAATGTGAAGTCTAGAAAAAGCAAGAACCCTTAAGGGGTAGGAACTAAGATTTATTTGATAACAGTATGTTAGGTACTTAGAGAAGGGGGGCAATATAAAGAAGTAGATGATGATCACTAACGTTTATGCAGATAAATGTATTTAATCCTCTCAGCAATCACTTGACGTGGGAATTTTGTGCCCTAATTTATGAATAAGAACACTGAGGCATCCAGAGGATAAGTAGCTTGCCTGATGTTGTGTGGCTAATAAGTGGAAGAGTTGGGATTCAAAGCAAGGCAGAATTATTCCATAGGCCATGCTGCGAGTTTCTAAACAATGAATAAGACCCAGTTTGTGCCCACAAGGAGCTCACAGTCTAGAGGACAGTAATTTTCTGGGCTACAGCTGCTAGGGCAAGAATTATTTTGCCTTCCCTTATATCACAAAGTTAAGAACCTTAAATGGTTTTTCTACCTGTTTCCCCCTACAGTACATCATTTCTGCCTTTCTTTCTCAGATCCCTCTGTCTCCCCCTCCCTGCTAAAGAGGCCTCCTAATGTTGTATGCCATTAATGTTTATGCATGAATGTCTTCAGAAGTACAGATTCTTTTTAGGATCTTTACATTTCTTTTCTATATGATAACTTTTTTTATCCATCTTGGGAGGATATGGACTTGCATGCTGACGTAAAACTAAAACCTGTTTCAGACTTCAGCCTAAAGACTTTGTTTAAATGTAAATTGATCATCAAATTTCTCTTCAAATGAACTTGAGTATTCATTATAAAGAGAAAAGGATTTTTGTTTTTCTTGTTTTTAGGAAGATTAGCCCTGAGCTAACTGCTGTCAATCCTCCTCTTTTTTTGCTGAGGAACACTGACCCTGAGCTAACATCCATGCCCATATTCCTCTACTTTATATGTGGGATGCCTGCCACAGCATGGCCTGTCAAGCAGTGCCATGTCCGCACCCGGGATCCGAACTGGCGAACCCTGGGCCGCTGAAGCGGAATGTGCGAACTTAACCGCTGCGCCACCAGGCCAACCTCGAGAAAGGGATTTATATTTGCCTTTTCATAAAGAAATAAGATTCTGTAATGATCTGGTGTTCTCCAGACTTAATGACTCCTCTGAGTTTTGTTTGCCTTGAATACGCAGACTTTTTAAACATTGTACTTCATCTTTAATAAAGGTCTTATCTTATTCCCACTAGTTAAAAGCAGTAGCACAGGGCAGCTCCAATGTTAGACTCCAGTGGGGCAGCATTAACTCTTCAGTAAACATTTGATGATGTATGCTTTACCAAAATCAAGAAGAAAGGCATGACATTCTGAAAAAGCCTTTCACACTGTTCTCAACGTAAGAAGGTATTGTTTGCAACATTTTAATGGAGAACAGAAGCTCTGCGTTGTTAAGCAGTTTTCATCCATGACCAAAGTATAAGTTAACATGATTAACCTCAAGTCCAAAATCTGAAGGACTGCTCCTTTTTTGCCTTCTTCCTTGTCACATTTTTTATCATATAGTCTCATAAGTAACAGATTTTGCACTGTTTTTGTCTCCTCTGTTTTCCCTATATACCTTTAGATGCTAGAGAACAGCAGGGCCTAAACCAGAGGGCAGCCTCCAGATAATCCACCTGAGGAAACATTGCCTATCACTAGCCATTTCCCTTGTCTCATTTCCTCTTGACTAAATTAAGCAGACCCAATGCTTCCTAGCAGGATCATTTCTAAAATCAGCTGTACTTGACTTTCCTAGTGTCCCATCACAAGGCTTTTTAACCTAGCTGCTTATTGAAAAATAATCTTGCAGTAAATATCCTATCATGGGCACAGGTGGAGAAAGCGTACTCTAAAGACTTTGAAGCAGTATCTGTGCTGAAGTTGGAAGCAAAGCCTGCAGAGATTTCACTGACATTTGGAAAGGAAAGAGTTTTGAAAGACTGCCCTGGCTGAGAAAGTGTTGAAGGCCATTTGGGACTGCGCATGCAGGGGGAGCTCATGTTGGGCCACCTGGAATCTCTTCTAACCCTGCTCCCATGTTCCCTCCCTCCTCACCCAAAGCCTACTTCCCTCCTGCTGTGTGCACATTTCTTCCCATTTCCTGACAGTCTCAAGAGCTGTATCACCAATTAAAAGAACTACTCATATTTCAGTCTCTTAGAATCTAGTTAGCTCTCATTTCCTTTTTTATTTACTTGTGATGGTCAGACTTGGCATTCCTTTCCATTCTCTGAGTCTGGATTATTTCAAGATTTTTTTTCCATTGCTAGTGAATGCTAGTATAAGAGAGCTCAGGATCCCTTCTCTAATGCTAAAAGTAATTTCACCTTGTCTTCAAAACAGTATTGAGCTAAATGCAATGTGGTATTCTAGATTTGATCCTGGAACAGAAAAAGGCCATCAGTGGAAAAACTAGGTGAGATCCAAATAAAGGCCACAGTTTAGTTAACAGTATAGTTTAATGTAATTTCTTAGTTTTGATAAATGTACCATGTTATGTCAGATAGTTACCATGAGGGAAAGCTGGATTAAGGCATACGACACTCTACTATTCTTGAAACTCTTTAGTAAATGTAAAATTATTTCAAAATTTTGTTTAAAAATTTTAAATAGTACCAAGTCCAAGATTTTACGAAATTGAGATATTTGGTGATGTGTGCCAAAAGTCAAGCACATTCTTAGAGCCACACACTAGATTTTCCCACAAAATTCTTTGTATAGATCCATCATCCACTCTGAAGTCATATAAACCTACATTCAATACCCAGTTCTGCCACTTACTAGCTGTAAAAACTTAAGCAAGTAACAACTCCTCTAAGACTAGTTTTCTTATCTGTATAATGAGATGATGATTCCTATCTCACAGAGTTGTGAGAGCTTATATGAGATAACAGCCCACGGCCTGCTACATGGTAAGTCCTTGAAATGTCACTCTCAGTTATCCCCCCAGGATGGCACTTTGAAAAAAGTAAAGTTTGCATTCCTACTCCCTCCTCAAGTTTGTTTTCACTCCTTAAAAGTGCTCTCCCCCTCCATTCTTAAGGACATAAATGTGTCTAGGTCACTACTTTCCTTGAGAACAGGGCAAAAAAATTAATGCCAAGATGAGTACAGCAGGACATAAGCAAAGATGGTTGGCAAAGACCCTGCAGTTGGCCTTGACATCTCTGGCCTCTCCCCTCTGGGCTCATCCCCTTCAGGAAGACCTAAGACCAGGGTATGCCTTGCCTTTCCTTCTCGGCATAGGCAAGAACCAGTAGCCTCTTGCACAGTTGCTAGTTTATTTGTACCCTTTGCTTGACTTTCCCAGGCAGAGGGGTGTTTCTCAGCCTTTTCTTTCTCATGATGGATTGATGAGTTTTCTCTAAAGAGAATTTCTGATGTTAGAACCCCAGAAAGTAGACTGTACTTTTATTCTTTGATTCAGCAACTATTTACTGAATACTTAATTTTTGCTAGATCCTGTATAAAGATAATCCCAGCTATTAGAGAGCTCACAGACCACTTTGTGATTAAGTAAATAGATAATCAGTATGATCTATTTACAATGAAATAATAGAAAAATCAGTCAAGAACTACAATTGCATTGATGGAGAGAGAGCAGAGTGCTTTAGGAATACTCCTCTCCCTTTCCTTGCCATCTCCATGGAGAAGAGCCTCTGAGCCCTAAGGTCCTGCTCCCTGGGAGCGCCTAGACCTGAAGGAATTTGTCCATGGTACCAGCTTTTGTTCATATCGCTCCCTTGCCCAAAATAGATTCTCCTTGGTCTCATGGTCCTGAGTTTCATTTGCCTCCCAACTTTAAAACATCCAGGATACTTAAGATGCAGGAACAAGGAAAACAAGGGCACTGTTGTGATAAGACTCCTCAAGTTCTGCTGTAAACCAGCAGGTAGCCTGAAAGTTGGGAAAGGTGAGAGAATAAAGGAGTTGCACAAGGAACCTTGTATGTAGGTCCTTGACTTTGGGTCCTTTGTCTTTTAATTTGATAGCACGATAACTCAGAAAAATGTTCACATTGACACCCATTGTGTCCTGAAGAACTAGTCAAAGGAACCATTTCCTTTATGTGCGTACAGCTCTTTGTACATCCCCTCATTGTAGCACTTATCTCACTACTGCGTTTATCTATTTTAAGTCTATCTCTCACAATGAGTGTGGGCCTGGCCCAGTGCCTGCCACCTGGCAACTTTGCAGAGCTTGAGGTTGAGGGAGATCAAAATAACTTTAGTGTTAGTTTTGTTGGATTGAAGTAATAAATTCTATATGCTAATCTTTGGTCGTTTCTCTCTTAACAGCTTAAAGAGAAAGAACAAGAGCACTCAGGTCTTGTGTCCTGCATTCATCCTTTAGTTCCTGCACCACCCCCTCTCACTCACCCTGCCCTCGTCTCACTTAGTCCAAACAGGTCAAAAATGGCACGATTCACCTCCCTTAGGGAGAGCCTTCCAAAGGGTCCAAGTTCTGATTAGCATCACAAAGGAACCGTTCCTCTCATCTTAAGAAAGCTTTTCTAGCCTCTCTCAGCCCCAGTTACCTCATTACCTAAGCCTTCAAACTGTACGTTGAGATTTTTCTCTTTTTGGCACCACATTCCTACAAATTTATAATTTCCTTGTGACATTCTTGACGCCAGAACCTGCATCCTTTCAAGTGTGTCTACAGCTGAAAAGCTGAGCCTAGACATTTCTGTAGATTATGGGAATATGAAAAAGACAACATTAGAAGGCTTAGGAGGGAAAACTTATAAAATAGAATAAAGAGTATCAGCTCATTAGGCTTACTTCCTTTAAGCTGACAATAACAGGTGAAGATAGTAGATGAGTAGAGATGATGTCCTTTAAGTGTTAGGAAAGTTTTTCATATGGGCAAACAACCATTAAAAAATTCACTCCAGGGGGCTGGCCCCATGGCCAAGTGGTTAAGTTTGCATGCTCTGCTTCGGCGGCCCAGGGTTTTGCTGGTTTGGATCCCGGGCATGGACATGTCACCACTCATCAGGCCATGCTGAGGTGGCATCCCACATAGCACAACCAGAGGCACTCACAACTAGAATATACAACTATGTACTGGGGGGGGGGGGGGGGGGGGGGTGAGGAAAGAAGGAGAAAAAGAAAAAAAAAAGAAGGAAGAAAAGGGGAGAAAAAAAGAAGATTGGCAACAGATGTTAGCTCAGGTGCTAATCTGGAAAAAAAAAATTACTTCAGGATCTTCTTATCTTTGTAAATTGCGCTGCTGAGTTCTAAATTTATGGACTTGCCAAAACCTACTTGTCTCTCTAAACAGGTCTTAAGGTGCCACCAGATGCTCAGAACAGATCTAGCCTATCCTGCTAATGAACATACAAACAGTTTTCCCCATCTGCCACTTCTGTCTAAAAGGCTAGAAAGGCCTCCTCTCTGATCACAAAGAACATAATTACTGTCTGTAGAGAAGTCAAGTACAAAGGCCACCAGCCTTTGCAGGCTACCAAAGATTAACAGCTGCCTCTCCTTTGATTGGGAGAGGTAATAACAGTTACTCTAGTTAATAATTGAATGGAGTCCCAGGCCATGTAATTCAGATTGAAGCTGTCATTTTTTGCTGGCCTTTAACTAAGCTGAGTTATTAGAATGGAGCTGCTAATCCTATTAGTCAGTTGTCAGTCTTGCAGTGGGACAGAGCAGAGGAAGGCAGAGCTATTAAGGTGTTATGCCAGGTACGTAAGTAAAGCCACACATTCATCTTTAGAGGTATTTCTTCCTCACTCAAATCAGAATGATAAAGCTCTTTATGAAAGTTCCAGTTTCATGTGTCTGAATACAGAGTATTTGGCAAAGGAGTAAAAGGAAAAAGGGAAAGTGCCTAGTTCACCATTCTAGATGAGATATTTTCACTCATTGAACAAACTTTGCTTGGTGCCTACAGTGTGGGCATCCTACGCTTGACCCTGATTTAGAATGCAAAGACAGGAGAGTTTAGGTTTTACAGTCTAGTACATGGGCACAAATAACTCTGGGATAATGTAGAAAGTGATGTGAAAATTAATAAAGGAAACCCCAACTAAAATTGGAGTCAGGAAGGCCTCTAGAGGGAGCTCTCATGCCCTACATTTGTTGTGCATCTCCCAAAGGGAAGGTATTTCTACTTTGCTACCCCAACAGGAGGAAGGAAGGTTTTCTTCTTGCCTAGCAGTGGAAAATGCCACAGCTCAGTCAATAAGAAACCATCGTCACCTGAACTTTCACTTTCCTCCAGTGAAACTTTCATTTTTCCTTTGCTAATGACTTCCTCGTCCCTCCCCCCTTTCTATAAAAGCCTTCCACTTGTGTAATTCCTCAGAGTATCTCTGTGCTTGCTAGAATAGGTGCTGCCCCATTCATGACTCATTTGATAAAGCCAATTACATCTTCAAATTTTCTCAGTTGAATTTTATTTTTTAACACTGATGAGGGCCACAAGACAAATACAGTTAAATACAGACACCTTTGACTTTAGTTGAAAGGGATCAGGAAAGGCTTCATGAAAGAAGCAACATTTGATCTGGGGCTTAAGGATTGAGAGCTAGCAAGTTAAGAAGGTGGCAGTTTGGATGAAGAAAATAATTTGGTTAAGCATTTTTAGCATACTTTAATTTTTTTTTTAGACATTGAGAGGGATAGGAACAAGTATAAGATGATGGATTTGAGGAGCATCCAGTCTCATTGTGGCGTTAAGATGTCCAGGAATATAAAGAGAGCAGTGTACAAGAAGTACTAGATGATTGGCACAAGAAGTTAGTATGATGGAAATAGAGAGGAAGAGGAAATGAGAGGCTCTCTGCATCCTTTAAATCTACCTGGATTGTGTGTGAAAGTGATTTCGTTTTTTTTTTTTTTTTGTACGTAGAGTGTTTAATGCCGCATGCTTAAGAAGGTAGTTTTTTCTTTTAATTTTAACATTTGGGCAGCTCATCATTGGGCTTGAGTTTCCCTTTCTGTCCTCCTGAGTGGAAAAAAAGTCATAGAATATCAGAGGATTGTTTCATCTCCCTTTAGATGAAGGGAGGAGAACCATTCATTTTCGTTGTGTTAGGCAATGGGATCCAGTGGGAGGGGTTTCTGCTTGTTATGCCCACAGCCTCTATATTGCGTTAATCTGTCATATCTCACAGGACATTTTTGCTGTCTGAGAAAAATCTTTTCATTTGTTCATCCTTGTTTTCAGTCACTCATCCATCAGATACTTACCATTCCTGTTCTGTGCCAGGAGTGGGGCTGCAGAGATGAATCAGCCACCACTCTTAAGGAGCTTGCAGACACAGAGAATGAGGTCCTGAGGCAGAGCAGAGATGATTGGATGAATAGGAGTTGATGTGGGACATGAAGGAGAAGTTACTGAACAATGTTTGCATCTGTCCATGCTCTATGGAAGAGAATTCAGAAGTGGCTTGTTGCAGCTCTAAACCAGAAGTGCAGATAACCAGAATCCTCCTTGATTCTAGGGGGATATTTGTGGGGTTTTTTATTTTGCAGTTGGTTTTGCTTTTGGTTTTATTTCCTTGGAAAGCTACAAATGATAAATTAAAGCTTCAATTTTCATTAATACCTTAGTAAAAAATCGGCTTTGAATGGCCTTTATCTTCCTGAAATTGGCTTATTTTTTCCTGCTTAATATCTGTTAGAGCCTGTGTCTTAAGTTTTTCAAGAGGTCACATCCATGTTGTTGGCACTGCATAAAAGGCTTTGAGTTTTGTTTTGTTTTGTTTTTAAGGCATTGATGTATACATTAAAGTGGTCTGCTTCTCCTCAGTCCTTTCCCCCTCCGCTTGTGCAGTGTTGAGCTAGTTGTCTCCCATTGTGGAAAGGTCTACAAGAACAGCAGTGACACTGCTCAGTTTCCCTGTGGACAGATTTCATCAGCTGGTGCATCTGCTTGGCTTGAGGTCTGATGTACTTTGTTTTTGAATCGAGAGATATCGTTATATAAAGGCTTTGCATTGAAATGGAGTATGAGTGGAGAGTATAGTTCCTTCCTTGGTGGTCATTAAGGTTGAGCATGTCCTTCAGTCTTAAAAACCGAATTTCATTCTTTGGTCCTGATGTTCAATTCCAGTGAAACACTATTCTACAGGCACATACAATGACAGAAATGGAGGATTTTATCCTGGATCATACCAGAGAAGTTACTGACTCTCTGTGTTTTCACAGTTAAAATCGTGTAAAAGTATCTTTGTTAGCCTTCTTTCTCAAAACTGTCACTCAACAACTACTGATCGAGCACTTTCTGAGTGCATTCCCCTCTGCTAAGTGTTGGGGATGTGGTGTTGAAACAGACATAGTCCCTGACCTCAGGAAGCTCTGAGTTTAGTGGGGATACAAAGATGAAAAGCTAGAGAGGATCATCCCTTCTAGGAAGGAACAGCATATGCAGTAGCACAGAGGCATGAAAGACCATGGGCCATAGGGGGAATTTGGTTGAGAGAAAGGCAGGAGCATGGCAGGGAAAGAGGTTGTTAGAGAGAGATCAGATTCTGAAGGATTGTGCTGAGGAATTTGGGCCTCATTCTGTAGACGGTGAAGTCATTCAAGTGTTTTAAGCAAAGAGAGACATGATCACTTTTACTCTTGAGAATATTATCCTCATTGTACATACAGGTATCCAGAGCAGGACTACTCAAAATGGAGTCCATGGGCCAGGGCCAGGCCACTGTCACTAGAGCATAGTGAGATAAATACACAAATCAAGAGTAAGTTTTAGCAAATTGACAGAGTAATTTTATGTCTGTTGCAGCTAATACTTTTAAATGTGGGCTCCTACTTAGTACATCTTTTTTTTTCTCATTTGCTCGTTATTTCATTTGTATTGTATTTCACAAAAGTATTGGTCTACAATGGAGTGAAAATGAAAAATGAAAAAATCTCTGACTTTTATCTTAGAATGTTTGGGAGCATTGCTCTAGGGAATGGGCTGGTGTGGGGTGAGGGTGGATCCAGAGGTACTCCTTAGGGCATTGCTGCAGTACTTCAAGCAAGAGACCTTGAGAGCCTGAACACTCTGAGGAGGCATGGATAGAAGAGGCAAAAGTTAAGACCTGTAACAGAAGTGGAATAACTGGAACTTGGAGCCAGAATCAGGATGAAAGCTGAAGAAGGAGGAGGAGTCTAGAAGGGCAGATATTCTTTTAAGAATCTGCTGAAAGTTGGACCCTTTCCCTATAAATTACAGTGGGCTTTTCCATCCCTGTGTCACAGAGATGTTTTGTTTATTTTTTAACATGGTTATGCCTTTTTAATATTATTAAATACTTTATAATTCCTATTTCTTTTGAGTGTAAGAAGAAAGGAGATGTATGTATGTATGTGTTTACTTGTCTGTCTTGACTCAGAATCCCTCTGCCATTTTCCCTAGGCTTCAGATGCTTCCATGGTACCACAGGCCTGGTTTTGGTAAAACTGCTGGTGGGATAACTAATCACTACCAAATTAAATTCCCAAAATATTCATACATACTATATGATCTCATTTATGTGAAAGTCTACAATAGACAAAACTAACCTATGGTGCTATAAATCAAATCAGTGGTTGCTTCATGGAGGAGGGATTGACTGTGAAAGGGGCATGAGGGAACTTTCTAGGGTGGTGGAAATATTTAGGTCTTGATAAGCATTCATCAGATTTAATTGAATGGTATACTTAAGATCTGAACCTTTCACCCAATTGTAAAGTATACCTCAGTTGTAAAAAAAAAAAAGCCAGTAAACATAAAGTATTCAACTCTGTTGATTATCAGGAAAAGGCAAATGAAAACCTCAATGAAATGCCAGTGCACACCTATTACAATGGCTAATGTTAAAAACAAATGGTAAAACCAAGTTTTGGTGTAAGTATGGAATAACTGAAATTACCACTGCACTGCAATGTGTACACAAATTGCTTTGAATACTTTTGAAAGCTGTTTGGTCACAATAAAACTGAACCTATGCATACTCTGTGACCTAGCAATTCCACTCTTAAGCATATACTGAACACAACTGCATGTCACATGTGCCCAAATACATGTACCAAAATGTTTAAAGCAGCATGGTCCAGAATTTCAAAGTGGAAACAACCCAAATGTCAGTCAGCAGTGAAACATTTAAATTGCAGTATATAATCAGATGAAGGAATATTATACAGCAAGGAAAATGAATGAACCACTGCTACAGGCAGCAATATGGATGGGATGAATTTAGGAAGAAAACCAATCAAGCAAGAAAAGCTAGATACTGTAAAAATTTTAAAGTATGGTTCTATTTTTATAGTACTGAAAAGTAGGCAAAAGAAATCTGATTTTAAAAGTCAGAATAGCCTTTACATTTGGGAAGGAAGTAGAGATAGTGGGATGGGCACCAGAGATATTATGGCATATTATAAAGCTTAATGTTTTAATTCTGGAGTTGTTACAAGGTGTATTCAGTTTTCCGTAATTCATCCAGCTATATAATTATGATTAGTGCATTTTTCTCTGTGTACGTTATGTGCTAATGCAAAAGTTATTATTTTCTAATTATATTGACATCCTAACATAAGGAGAAAGAATGGTAACAGCCTTATGGTTTTAAATAAATTACTGAACTGGGTTTCTCAATATTCTGATTGTTAATTCTATTGCAAAGAAACATTTTTTTCATTGATACCAAAATAAGTTACTAATTTTTAATCTTAAAAGTGTGAGTTCTTGTCTGAAATTCACAATGAACTTATTGTAGTCTCAAACTGTATTTTATTGTGTGCAAAGTGAGTAATTGAATGATTAAGGTATTACACTACCAAACTCCAGACATATTCTAGAGCCAAGAGTCTACATCAAGCAGGCAGAGCATTGTGGTTAGAACATCAGAAGGTTCAGGCAACCATGTTTCACAAAGCCTGTGTATAACTCATCTCTCTCTTCCATGCACCCTACCCCTCAAAAGAACACCTTAGTATTTCAAAGAAATTTCAAGGCTTGATGAACTGTAGAATGCTGTTAGAAGTGTAAGGTGGTGTTGTAATAGAGGAGTTGTGTATTAGTTTGCTGGGGCTGCCATAACAGTACCACAAACTGGGTAGCTTAAGCAACAGAAATTTATTTTCTCGTGGTTTTGGCGACTGGAAATCCAAGATCAAGATGTTAGCAGGTTTGGTTTTTCCTGAGACCTCTCAGTTTGGTTTATAAATGGCTGCCTTCTTGCTTTGTCTCCACACACCCTTTTCTCTATGCACATGCATCTGTGGTGTCACTTCCTCTTATAAGGACACCAGTCATATTGGATTAGGGACCACCCTAACAGCCGCATTGTAACTTAATCACATCTTTAAAGATCTTATCCTCAAATACAGTTCTGAGATACTAGGGATTGGGACTGCAACATAAGAATTTTGGGGGGACACAAACAGCCCATATAGATTGCTATCCTATTTTTTACATATATGATACAGTGATTCTGTGTATGCTTAAAAACTAATACAGTGTACCACAGAATCACTCTTGCCCTCTTCATGCCAGAAGAATGCAAAGAGCATGGAGAAGTTCCTTCCTAGAACAGTTGTAAACAGATCAGGAATTGTATAGAAATAATCATAGGCTGAGTTCTAAATGTTTACTTCATGTTCTCCCTAAAATAGCTGAAGTAGTAAAATATATATATATTTAGCTAAATGGTTAGATATTAGATTATCTTCTGTTACTGAAGAAATAAGTTCTAGGAGGAGAAATCTTTGTGGAAGTCCATTTGTCGTGTTAGGTGGTAATTAACATTACAGAATGATCTGGGTTCTTTACAGTATTGCTAAAAATTTCTGTATAAAATGATTTTTCCCTCTGCCTGAAGTGTGCCATCCCTTTCCTTTTTCTTTTATCTGTCTTAAAACCTCAACTTTCTCAGAGGAACCTATGCCAACCTCTTCCCCAATATATAGTTCGTTCGCCCATTTTTCTCATAGAGCATCTTTCCTTATTCTTCAAGGTACTTATCATAATTGAAGTTATTTTGTTTATAGTTATTTGATTAGTGTTGGTCTCATCCACTTATTTTAAGCTTCATGGGAGCAGCAACCGTGTCTTTTGTGTTCACCACTTTTCACCTACAGTTCCTAGCACTGAGTAAGCATTCAATAAATATTTGTAGAAGAATTAAATGTTTCATACTGCAACTAAATATTTCATTTGGTTATAATGTTATACCTGGGAAATTGGACTGATTTCTGTTTGTATTTCTGTCTAGAATGTGGCAGATCAGATTGCATTTCAAGTTGCTGGTGGATTAACAGCGCTTGAACACATTCTTCAAGTAGTGATCCCAGCCGCAAATTTGAACACAGTTTCACGAATTCCTCCTAAGTAAGTATAGTTTTTTAATTTGTCTTTCACGTTTCATTTGTGAGTCATTTCTGCCCTATGGTTTCCATATGGAGGACCACAAGAAAATTGTATGGATATTCAGGCTTGACTAGCAAAAGCTTACACTCCCCATTAGAGAAAAAACAGAGGTGCTCAACTTGACTTACAAAACTGAAATTGAGCCTAAAAGACCTTATAAAGGAAATCTTTTTGGTGTATGTCCTTCTCTAATCCTAAATCAAGAAGAATTGATGAACTCCTGAGAAATTCTAACTGCTTAGAGAAATGAACAGAAATGAATAGTAGTAACAGAAGCTAACTTTTTGTGTTATGTACAAAAAAGAAGTACATTAACAAAGGCCTGAGCTGTGAACTTTGAAGTCCCTAACATACAGAAGAGCAGTCTGAGGCAAGGACTGCTCTAGTCTAGAGTCCCAGCCAAATAGCTGGAAACTAAATTACAGTTTGGTTTTTAACTGCAAATTGCTCTTTGTCACAAGGATCCTGTGCAGGCTTTAGACCTAAGATCTGCTGTCCTGTTCTCGTAAGTCACCCTTTGGTACCTGGCCACCTGAGATGTAGTAACAAACAGCATTATTTCAGAAGTATTGTATTTCTCAGTTGTAAGATGCACAATTTCTGGATTTTTTGGAGACTCTTATTTACAGAGTTTAAATGAGAGGTTTTGATAAAAGTTTATTTCTATCACTGAGAAAACTTAAGTATTTAGTTAGCCCAAGAAGTGAGTGCTTCATTTGTCCATTAAATACCACAGGAAAAAAATTCCAAGAATATGTTATCTTTTTTCCTGGGAGACATTTCAGTAAAATAGAAATAGCACTGGCTTTGGAGTCACACGAACCTGGATTCCAGTTTTATCTCCAGTTACTAGCCAGGAGAATTTGGGCAAGTGCCTTAACCTTGTTGCATCTGTCTCCTCATTTGGTTAAACAGGGGTATCGTATTCACTTCACAGTGCTGCTGTGGGGATCAGCTGAAATAATGTATGTGAGAGTTCTTTGTAAAATTTAAAGTGTTATGTAAATATTAGGTGATGGTTTTTAAAGTAGTGCAGTCACGTGTCACTTGATAACGAGGATACATTCTGGGAAATGCATGATTAGAGGATTTCATCATTGTGCAAACATCATAGAGTGTACTTACACAAACCTCGGTGGTATAGCCTACTACACACCTGGACTATAATGGTACTAATCTTGTTGGACCACCATTGTGTATGCAGTCCATCGTTGACCAAAATGTCATTATGTGGCACATAACTGTAGTCTTGCCTGGTTTAAGACAGTATTGTCTATTTAACATGAGACATTTCTAAGTACAAACTCTGATACTGGAGTTAGTTTGAGTTCCTTTCCTCTACTGACAAAGAGATTATTGAAAGAAGGTATAGGTATCCTTTAAGTCAGGATTCTTTCTGTGGAGCAGAAAGCTCCACATCAGGCAGTTATAGCACTCATAGAGGGTTTTAACCCGGGAGAGTTGGTATTTCTTGCCAAAATGGACTTTATTGACAGTATGTTGCTTAGCATGTCATCATTACTCAGTGTGTGTTAGTTGGCAGTGAAGGAAAGACTGAAACACATAATAAATATTTCAGATAAGAAAGGAAATGGCATTTGATTCTTTGGGACAGTTCTTTGATAACTGTTAATTCATATTGTTTATCTTAAGTGCACCTATAGTTTTTCGTTTTATTTTTTTATTTTTTTAAAAGATTTTATTTTTTATTTTTCTCTCCAAAGCTCCCCAGTACATAGTTGTGTATTTTTAGTTGTGGGTCCTTCTAGTTGTGGCATGTGGGACGCCGCCTCAGCATGGCTTGATGAGCAATGCCATGTCTGCGCCCAGGATTCGAACTGGCGAGAAACCCTGGGCCGCCAAAGTGGAGCACCCGAACTTAACCACACGGCCACGGGGCCAACCCCTGTTTTTTTTCTTTTTTTGTGTGTTTTTTGTTTGTTTGTTTTCTGGTAGGCTTCAGCATGCATAACACTGAGCTCTGTGACTGGTAACCAAGATTAAATGCCTGTTTCCCAAAAGCTGCTTTTGTCATTGTGGCAAAGAGTATGTTCTGGTGCTTGTCTATACCTCTCATTTAGGGAACAGAAGAGGTTTCCACAGTTCCTAAAAAGACCTAAGCAAAAATTAGCACACCCACTTTGGAAAGGAGCCATGGAATCCTGAGAGTCCAGACCAGTGCTCCTCTGATGGCTACCAGCTGACGACAGTGCCAGGATTGAGTTTGTTTCTTCATCTCACCTTAGGCCAATAGATTTGTGTTTTCAACTGGACTGCTTACTGAGTGAGGCCAGCACTCAGAGCTGTGGGCATCTAGCATTGATTCTAAGATTCTTCTGTCTTGAGTACAAGACTACGTCTCAGAGCTAAAGGATTAAGGCTATGAGAATGTCATACTGCTTCCTTGGAGAGGGGCAAGAGAAGTTTCACAACTATGTTAGATTTAGATGGAGACTCAGAGCACACTGGTGGGCATGAGTCAGTGGCGTAATTCCAAAAGTATTCTTTCTCATATTTCTTCCAACCACTCTTCTGTACAAACCCCTGCCCTGGCCTTGGGCCTTCCATAGTCCTTGGGTATTCCTTTGTTCTCAGCCTGCCCACATCCTCCCCTTCCATCCCTGACGAGCTCTCACCCCTTGGCTCCATGAACCTTCTGCCACCTTAGCTCATTTTATTTTCTGCCTCCTGTGGCATTTCATGACTCTTACCTAGAGAGACTGGTTTTTTACTTTCCTGCATTAGTTAATTTTTCTCAGTAATAAACAACAGAGAATGAGAAGTTTCAGCCGCTCTCTGGTAACATTTACCATGTGGATCCTCTAGACAGTTACCGTGGAAACCTGATGTTGCACTGCCCCTGCAGCCCTGAGCTCTGTGAGTGGATAAACCAGCTCCTTGTTCTTCTTTTCTTACCACCCTGCCCATCTCACTTTTCATTCCACATGGTACCTCAGCAGTTGTCCTATAATTATTGCTAGGTAACTTCCTATGAATATTTGCTTCCAGCAGATACTTTTAAATGTGAAATTGGAAATTATACTCGCTTCTGAAAATTTAAATTTTTGAATTAATTTGAGTTGAATTAATTTATGAATCTTCAGTGGGTTGTTTTGCTTTTGTTAGAACCAGGGAAAGCCCATAAGACTACTTGAATTCTTTTCAAATTATCTTTGCAAGGACTTAGGATGTGGTATTCCAAAATAACCTTCTTAACAAATATGCTCCAATAAAATTGTTTTCAGTGCTAAGAAAGATCACCCTGAAAAAGGCAATTTTCATTTCATGTTCTATCTACTTTTGGGGTGACCCATGTTAGTCTGCTTCCTAACTTTATTGCAGAAAGAATAGTGCAAAAGAATAAATGGCATTATTCTAGCCCTTTCTTTGTTTTTAGGCTAATAAGAGTTGTTTAACGTAGCTTTTACTATTTGAAAGTAAATAGTGGTTTGTCATTTTCTTTTGGCATAAAGAATGCCCCATATTAGGTAAATAAGAAGGTGAATCTGCTGATACTAGAAGCTGTGGCCAAAATTTTGTGTTGTGTTTTTTAGTATATTTACACACTGGCAATGATAATAAAAGTGAAGAGTTGGCACTTTATTAAGGTACTATCTTGCCAAGCACTCCAATTGTTGTACTGCCATCTCCCCCAATATATTGTAATTCCTTGGGATCAGAGACCATAGTAAATACATTATTTGGAAATCATATGGTATCTTAATAAATATTTGAATATGTGAATGAATTCTATTTCCAATAAATGGAAGTAAAGCAGTAAAAGAGCACACTACACCAAATATTTGACTCTATGGACTTTAACTGTGATCACATCTCAGCCAAAAAGGTCCCTCCTGATTTTGTCCACTCTGTTGGCTAGACTTTAAGCAATATATATATTTTTTAATTCTATCTTTAAATTTCTTTGAATTTGTGAGTATGTCATGTATCTGTAACTGCTACTTATTCAAAAGGCCAAAGGGAATGCTAGAACTGTATTCTTGGTTGTTTGTCCTTATCACACTTTCAGAAACAGAGCACACTGGTGTGTATAAGATTGCCCCTATTTTAACCTGTGATGAAAAATAGATTTTTCCCACTGCTGTGGCCTTTATAAAGTATACCTATCTATTCATATCAAACAAATTAATTACATTGCTTTTTTTGCTTCTTTATAGTATACACATTTGTCTGTAATAAATCGGTCTTACTCAGGTAAAACAATAGTCACTGAATATAATAAAAATAAATAAATTCAGAATGATTTGAGGTAGAGCTTTGCTTACTAGGAAGATCATTTATAAGAAGATATCACACATTTATTCTCCAAAGTAAAATAATGTGAAACTTGTTACTTTTATGCAATTTATCCACTAGGCAATATTGCATTTACTCAATCCTTTGAGTTGGTGAGGAGACAGAATTTAACATTTATAGAATGCATCCTCGGTACCATTCACTAGGCTATATGCTTTGTGTGTATCACCTTATTTACTCCTCATTGTCACCAGCAGCCATGTATGTGACCCACTACCAGAATGAGGGTTGGGAGCAATCATGTTTGGGGCATGACAGCAACCTGAGAGAGCCATGATATCCCTTTTGAAAGAATGTTTATTCTTTTCAAATGGCAGACAGAATGTTCAGAGAGAATGTTGAGGTTTTATCCCTAAAGGCTTCTGTTCTCTTCTCTTGGTCTTGTGATAGTCACAGGGTAGAGACAGATGCAGTTCATCCTATAGTGGTAAAAAGATATCTTGTATTCCAGAAGCAGGTAGATGATCTAGGGCTTCCAATCCTGATACCTAGGGAAGCTGTTTTCTAGGGATTCCCTTCTTGGGAGCAGTTGTGTGCACACATGGACATGGGAATGGGATTGCCACATCTAAGAACCATTTGAAATAGTCCCTGTCCTTAGGGAACTTACAGTCATGGGAAATGAGATGGATCAAACTCTAAATATCATTAGTAGTATCCTACTGTATTGCCTTTGTTTAACAACCACTCTGGTGGTATACACAAAGTCTTCATAAAAGGAATGGTTTGCTACATATCCAATGTCTGCAAGCTTAGTTTCCTAAGATGCCTGGCCTCATGTGCTCTGTAGCTTTCTTCTTCTTCCAGTCTTTTTTTTTTTATTATTATGATTTTATTTTTCCTCTTTGGGGCTCATGTGCTGTTAAATCTTTGCCTTTCTTTTCAATTTGTAACACAATCCAGACCGTTAATTCAGTTTTCACCATAAGCTTCCTTTCATCTTACCCTTTCATCTCTTCTTGGCTTGCCATACTCACTTCATGTTCACCTCAGCTCCAGTCCTATTTGTTGTGTCCTCCTTTTTTTCTAGATGTTATGAAAATTTCATGTTCTACACATTGTATCAGTGCCTCCTCTATGCAGCCATATTTTATGCCATGTGATGCTTCCCTCAATGGCCATAGTTGATCAAATGAAGAATGGACATTTGACTTAAGAGCAGCGAATCCATAGACCAGCCAGCAATATGAGACTTAAAACCCAGCTTAAAATGTTAAAGTGGGCCAGTCAAGTTTCTCTTTCTGGAATTTGCAGTTGGAAAATTGTAAAACTCCAACTCATTTTGTGTATATGTATTTGAATTTGAAAAATCAAGTAGAGTAACTTCTGGGATAGCCGTTACAGGGCTACGTTCACTCCAAGTTTAGCAGGACTAACGAAGTCTATTAGGGAAAAAGGAGGAGACCAGAATTGCTTCATGAGAGAGAAGGGGGCTGGAAATGAGAGCGGGTCCAGTCCACAGAGCTGGCATTGTTTCTGCCTTCCTGAGGTCTGGGAGTTCATTTTCTCCTGGATTCATGTGAAAGTTCCCAATAGCCTTACAAATGCCTCTTTTTATTTGAAATATTTTGAGTGAGTTTCTGTCCCTCTCAACCAAAAGAGCCTGATACTTTTAAATCCAAATATTAAAATTTTTTAAACTCTAGATTGGGCTGAAAATATTTGACTGTGTTATAGAGCCTTCCTTGTGACCTCATAGTTGTTTTTCTAAATTCTTTCATATCAGGAAAGAATGAATGCCCACAGTTTAAAGTAGAAATACAGAGAGAAAGCATGCTCTACAAGCTCTCTAGGGTATAGTTTTGTATGAACATTAAATGTTTCTGCAAGCTGGGATTGGCTGAACTTTTCTTTTTTCTACGAACCCCAGTTTGGAGAATCTGTATAGAAAATTATGTACACTAAACTTACTGTTCGTGGATGCTAAGGTACACACACTTAAAGTAACATCAGAATCAAAGATAGGAAAGTGTATTATATATTGTTCTTCAAGAACAATATGTAAGTTCTATAAGAACAAACAACAGTACTACTCATATTCTTTATAGCTTTCAAGTGTTAAGTTTGTTGGGGGCCCTTGAGTCTGAGATTGGTTACCTCATCATTAACTTTATAATTAGAATTTACTTTGAATTTCAGTAACATTGTCTTATGTTTACAAACAACTGGAAAGTGTATTTCCTTAGACCCTGCTCTCTCAGACTTGATCATAGTGGGCCATAGTCTAACTTTTTAATAAAACAATAAGTTTTTTCATGAGGAACTTAATGATTTTACCAATTATTTTCTGAAATTAGGAACCAGTTGCCTATTTTGAAGATGAGGTTAAGATGTTTAGAAGGTGAGAAGATTGCAAGAACAGTTATCCCTCCCAACCACCTCAAATCCTGGCAGCATGATGCAGCTCAGAACATTAATCCTGCACTATAAGATAAAGCTTTATTATATTTTGAAGAACTGAATAATGTGCCTTTATTATTAGATTTAACAGTGCAATTTCAACTGCTAGGAGAAATATACAGCATTTGTAAAAGACAAATTATCCTTTTTTGTTAAATCATTTAATATTACAAAAGGAAGAAAAGTGTTGGCTTATATTATTTCAGGGCAAGCTTTTTTGGAATTGCAGTTTTGTTTCTCACAGGGAAACTAAGCAATATCTCCATATTGTTAAACATCTATCCCAAAGCAAGACTTACTCAAGAACCTGATACAAGTTTCAGAGCATTGCATCGTCTCTTATTCTCTCCCTCACCCAATAAGAAATGCAAAACTTCATTCTAGATGGACTTGTTGCTTTACCAGAAGTACACTGGTAGATGCTACATTCATATTTTCTGATAAAAGTAGCCCTTTTGAAACTTTTTTTTCTTAGCCCAGTCTACATTAAGGCATTTGCTTTCCATGTCGAAAGCTCTCAAGTGGTACTTTGTGGGTTCAACATTTTTCTTTACCTGTCTACTTAAGAAAAATTTTTAACTTGGACTATCATTGTTAAATCACTCCTGGGACATTACTCACAACTTATCTGAGGCTCTAACTTGCTTGCCATTTCCTTTACACTGATGCCTTCTCCAGGGAATTACTTTCATCAAGCCTAGCTATTGACTCAGAGATCAGGTTATTGCCTTACTGAAAATCAAAATCCATGTAAAACATTCTCTGCATTGATGTTTGCATTAATGTAAATATAAATCCCTCTCACTTTTTCAAATTGATGCAGTCCAGCAAAGATGGTTATAAAGCTACTAATTTCTATTAAGTGAATCCAATTTTCTTATTTAATTTCCTTTATAAAATCAGCAAGTATTTCTGTGGGGAAGGTGTTGATGTATTAGACAATTGATGTAGACCTTGTGGCCAAGTCCTTTGGTATTCTAGACATTGTAACAGCAGTCTTATTGAAAACACTCTGCAGCACTTTTTGTAACCTCTTTTCTCTTGTCACCTTCTGAGACTTGGATTCTTGAGAAACATCTACATAGGATGAAGATTATAATATCATGTTTTACAAATACTTACCACAGTCTAACATGTATTGTATTTTAGGCTGATATTTACTTATGTAAACATATTCACTTTCCCACTCAGTTCTCAAGCCAGAAATATCTGTATTTAGAATTAAAGAAAAGGGAATATAATGCATTAATGGATTAAAACTAAGTATAACTATAGAAGTATGCACCAAGTACAGAAATAGCACAAAGGATGGAGTAATTAACTGCAAGAGGAGGACAGAGTCTTTCCTGGAGGACATAATATCTGAACTGAGTTTTAAAGAATAGATTCAGAGTTTTCCAGATTAACATATCCTCCTAGGCAGAGAGCAGCATGTGCAAGATCATGGAAGCCTGAAATAATTGGATGTGCTTGGGGAGCTGTAAACATTTTGGGTGGTATTAGGACACAAATGTACTGAGGAGTGACATCAGCAACATGGCAGAGTGAGCTGTTCTCTTCGTCTCTCTTCCTCTGAGTTACAACTAAACAGAGATTCACTGACCAGCAGAGGAGAACCACACAGCACACCAAGATGCCTGAGAGACTCACACAGTTATACATCTGAAGGTGAAGGGACTAGATCCCTGGGAAGCAGTGGAGATAGGTGAGCGCACCCCTCTCCCTACCTGGCAGCAGCAAGCCAAGTTGCAGAGCCTCCCACAGCAGCTGGCATGACTCTAAAGAGGAGACAGGAACAGTCCAGACTGCATGCAAACACTATCCTGTCCTGCAGGAGTGTCCACCATGCTGCAGCAGCCCTGCCAGTGGGAAAGCTCTCCAATGAGTGGCTGTGGCTTGGCCCCTACAAAAGAGCCCTGCCCATCAAGCACAGTGGCCCACGTAACTGTAAGAGGAGGTGAGGGCAGTCTGATGCACACATGAAGGCTATCCCAGTCTGCAGGAGCACCCACCATGCTGCAGCGACCCCACCAGCAGTAATGCTCCCCATCACACAGTACAAGCACATGCCAGTGCAACCCACCCACTGAGCACAGAGGCACAGAGGGACTGCCCCCATGAGAGCAGCCACTGAGCAGCTGTGGCCAACCTACGCAAACACAGAGCAGCTGTACTCACTCAACTTCCAGCAGGAAGGGAGGAATCAGAAACACAGTTCCTGCTCCCCCCAACAGTGGCTGGTGGAATCTGCGACCTGATACTACCACAAATGCACTGGCAAAGGTGGCAAATGTACCATCAAACAGCATGAAAAACTACAGTAACACTTCAGAGCAGAAACAAAACAACAAGTCTCCAGAAACCAATCTTGAAGTCACAGAAACTTACAGTCTGAATGACAGAGAATTCAAAATAGCTGTCATAAAGAAACTCAACAAGTTACAAGAAAATGCAGACAGTTCAATGAATTCAGGAATAAAATTAGTGAGCAGAATAAATTCTTCACCAAAGAGAGTGAAACTGAAAAGAAAAAAAAACATATTCTGGATGTGAAGAACAGAATTAATGAGATAAACAATAATCTAGAATCCAGGGCTTGCCCAGTGGCACAGCAGTTAAGTGCACACATTCTGCTTTGGTGACCTGGGTTTTGCCAGTTCAGATCCCAGGTGCGGACATGGCACCACTTGACAAGCCATGCTGTGGTAGGCGTCCCGCATATAAAGTAGAAGGAGAAGGGCACGGATGTTAGCTCAGGGCCAACTTTCCTTAGCCAAAAGAAGAGGATTGGCAGCAGATGTTAGTTCCAGGCTAATCTTCCTCAAAAAAAAATTTAGAATCATTAAAAAATAGAGCTGACAGTATGGAGGAAAGAATTAGTGAGTTCGAGGATAGAAATAGAGATATGCTTCAGTTGGAGGAGGAGAGAGCACTAAGATTTTTTTAAAAATAAAGAAGTTCCTTCAGAAGTATTCAACTCAATTAGGAAAAGCAACATAAGGATTATACATATTCAAGGGGGAGAAAGGAGCAGAGAGCTTCTTTGAAGCAATAATAGCTGAAAACTTCCCAAACCTGGGGAAGGAACTGGACTTACAAACATGTTAAGCCAATAAAACTCCTAATTACATCAGTGTTAAAACACTTTCTCTAAGGCATATAATAGTAAAACTGGCAAAAGTCAATGACAAAGAAAAAATATTAAGCACAGCAATGTAGAAGAAAATAATCTACAAAGGAACCTCTGTCAGGCTCCTAGCAGATTTCTTGGCAGAAACCTTACAGGCTGGTAGAGAATGGAATGATATATTCCAAATACTGAAAGACAAAACTTTCAGCCAAGAGTACTCTATCCAGCAAAACTATCCTTCAGATATGATGGGAAATGAAAGCTTTCCCAGATAAACAAAAGCCAAGGAAGTTCATCACCACTAGACCTCCCTCATACCTGAAACAAAAAGACAAAGGTTTACAAAGCTCTTTGCAAGGAGATAAATACACAGACAAAATCAGAAAATTTCAGCTCTCTTTCAGAACAGTTAATTATAACTTAAAAGATAAAGGGAAGGAAAGCATAAAAAAAAACTATAAACACTTCAGTTTAGTCACAAACTCACAACAGAAGACAGACTAATTTGTGACAACAATACCTGAGAAGGGGAAGAGGAGAGGGATGGAATCTGCTTAGACTAATGGAGATAAGACATTTTCAGAAAATGGACTATCTCATCCACGAGATCTTTTACACAAACCTCCTGGTAACCACTAAACAAAAACTCAGAGCCACAATTCATAAATTAAGGAAAGAACATCACAGAAAACCACCAAACTGAAATGGCAGTCAGAATACAAGGGAAGAGAAACAATGGAAATATAGAAGACTGAAAAACAAGAAGTAAAATGGTAATGTTAAGCCCTCATATATCAGTAATCACTATAAATATAAATGGATTGAATTCTCCAATCAAAAGACACAGAGTAGCTGGATGGATTGAAAAACAACATCCAACAATATGCTGCCTCCAAGAAACATGTCTCAGCTCTGAAGACAAATGCAGGCTCAGAATGAAGGGATGGAAGATGATACTCCAAGCAAATGGCAAACAAAAGAAAGCAGGTGTTGCCATACTTATATCAGGCAAAGCAGACTTCAGGATAAAAAAGTCAATGAGAGACAAAGAGGGACAGTATAAAATGATAAAAGGGACATTCTACCAAGAAGACTGAACATTTATGAATATTTATGCAGCTAATTCATGAGGACCAATGTATATATAGCAACTGTTAACAGACCTAAAGGAAGAAATTAACAACAACACAATAATAGTAGGGGACCTCAGCACCCCACTTATATCAGTGGATAGATCATCCAGATAGAAAGTCAACAAGAAAATAGTGGATTTAAATGAAACGCTAGATCAGATGGACTTGATAGATATATAGAGAGCCTTCCATCCAAAAACAGCAGACTTCACATTATTCTCAAGTGTACATACATCATTCTGAAAGATAAATCATATGTTGGGAAACAAGGCAAGCCTCAATAAATTTAGAAGATTGAAATCACGTCAAGCATCTCTCCAACCACAGTGCTATGAAACTAGAAATCAACTACAAGAAAAAAGCTAGGAAAGTCACAAATACGTGGAGAAAAAAACAACATGCTACTGAACAGCCATTGGATCAATGAAGAAATCAAAGGAGAAATCAAAAAATACCTAGAGACAAATGAAAATGAATATACAATATGTTAACTCTTATGGGATGCAGCAAAAGCGGTTCTAAGAGGAAAATTTATAGCATTACAGGCCTATCTCAACAAACAAGAAAATCTCGAATAGCTAATCTACAAACTACACCTAACAACTAGAAAAAGATGAACAAACAAAGCCCAATGTCAGCAGTGGGAAATAATAAAAATTAGACCAGAAATAAATGAAATAGAGACTAAAAGACAATAGAAAGGATCAATGAAACTAAGAGCTAGTTCTTTGAGAAGATAAACAAAATCGACAAACCTCTAGCCAGACTCACTAAGAAAAAAAGAGAGAAGCCTCAAATAAATAAAATTAGAAATGGTAACAGAGAAATTACAACACGTACCACAGAAATACAAAGGATTATAAGAGAATAGTATGAAAAACTATATGCCAACAAATTGGATAATGTAGAAGAAATAGATAAATTCTTAGACTGATAGAACCTCCTAAAATTTGAATCAAGAAGAAATAGAGAATCTGAATAGACCAATCACAAGTAAAGAGATCTCAACATAAAGAATAAAATATCTAGGAATAAATTTAACCAAAGAAGTGAAAGACCTATACACTGAAAACTATAAGACATTATTGAAAGAAATTGAAGAAGATATAAAGAAATGGAAAGATATTCCATGTTCATGGAATGGAAGAATAAACATAGTTAAAATGTCCATATTACTTAAATCAATCTACAGACTCAATGCAATCCTAATGACATTCTTCACGGAAATAGATCAAATAATCCTGAAATTTATATGGAACAACAAAAGACCCCAAATAGCCAAATTAATCCTGCAAAGTAAGCTGGAGGCATCACAATCCCTGACTTCAAAATATGCTACAAAGCTATAGTAATCAAAACAGCATTGCATTGGCGCAAAAACAGACACACAGATCAATGGAACAGAATTGAGAGCCCAGAAATAAAACCACACATCTATGGACAGCTAATCTTCAACAAAGGAGCCAAGAACATACAAAGGACAAAGGAAAGTCTCTTCAATAAATAGTGTTGGGGAATCTGCACAGCCACATGCAAAAGAATGAAAGTAGACCATTATCTTATACCCTATACAAAAATTAACTCAAAATGGATTAAAGACTCAACAAAGTAAGATGTAAAACCATAAAACTCCTAGAAGAAAATACAGGCAGTACACTCTTTGAGATCAGTCATAGCAGCATCTTTTCAAATGCCATGTCTACTTAGGCAAGGGAAACAAAAGAAATAATAAACATGTGGGACTACATCACTCTAAAAAGCTCCTGCAAGGCAATGGAAACCATAAACGAAACAAAAAGACAACCCCCCCAACTGGGAGAAAATATTTGTAAATCATATATCCGACAAGGGGTTAATTTCCAAAATATATAAAGAACTCATACAACTCAACAACAAAAAAAGAAACAACCTGATCAAAAAATGGACAGAGGATACAAACAGACATGTTTCCAAAGAAGATGTACAGATGACCAGCAGGCACATGAAAAGATGTTCAACATCACTAATTATTAGGGAAATGCACATCAAAACTACAATGAGATATCACCTTACACCTGTCAGAATGGCTGTAATTACCAAGACAAAAAATAGCAAATGTTGGAGATGATGTGGTGAAAAGGGAACCCTCATACACTGCTGGTAGGAATACCAACCGGTGCAGCTACTATGGAAAACAGTATGGAGTTTCTTAAAAAAATTAAAAATAGAAATACCATATGATCCAGTTCTGCCATTACTGGGCATTTATCCAAAGAACCTGAAATCAACTATTCAAAGAGATTTCTGCACCCCTATGTTCTTTTCAGCACTATTCACAATAGTTAAGATGTGAAAGCAACCCAAGTGCCCATCAACTGATGAATGGATAAAGAAGATGTGGTGTATATATATACAAAGGAATACTATCCAGCCATAAAAAAGACAAAATCATGCCATTTGCAACAACATGGGTGGACCTTGAGGATATTAAGTTAAGCAAAATAAGCCAGTCAGAGAAAGACAAACACCTTATGATTTCACTGGTATGTGAAGATAAACAAACACATGGATAAACAGAACAGATTAGTGGTTACCAGGAGGAAGGGTCGGGGCGGGGGAGGTGAAAGGGGTAAAAGGGCACATAGGTATGGGGATGGATACAAGCTAGACTATTGGTTGTGAGCACAGTGCAATCTATACTGATCAAACTGATAAATAGTAATCTACACCTGAAATTATACAAGGTTATAAACTATTATGACCTCAATAAAATAATTGGAAAAAAACCAACAAATGTTCTAATAAGAGGAAAAATATTGGAACACTGTCAGACAGCCTCAAAAAATATTTAGGTGTGAGTGAATTGGGCAAAATGACTAATTCAGGTAAAACAAAAGTATTCATTCCTATTTTATTTCGTATTTTAGGGAGAAAAGTTCATATCGGTTTCATTCACTCATCTTTCTTTTATTGCTGCCACTATCTTAATTTAAGCCCTATTGCTTATGCTATTTTAACCAAACACAAAGAACAGTCAGTCATTTAACATTTTTATTGCCATGTACTTAGCACTTTGTTTAGTACTGTGGGTGAAAGATGAGTGAGAGAGGGAACTTTTACAAAGGAGATGTTCTGAACACCTGCAAAACACTTGGCTTTATCAAAAATACAAGAGTAGTGAAACAATTTTATAAATGTATTATATTTGTTTAACAGAGTCTTTTGCATGTCTTCACCAATTTATCACATATAAATGAAGAAACTAAGGCTTAAAAAGACTGAGTTATTTGTCATCAGTCATCAGATTGGCAGCTAGGACCAAGCCTCCTGTTCTGGTATTCTTCCTTCTATACCTTATTGCCTGCCATCGTATCATCAAAGAGAGGTATTATCAGTCTGCAAGTACTTGTTAAATTTCTTGTGTGTTGAGATATGTATGATTTTTGTCTTCAAAGAGTTTATGTCATGATTGGAAAGCTAAGACTAATCAATAAGTTATTCTAGGGGACAGCCCGGTGGCGCAGCGGTTAAGTTCGCACATTCCACTTCTCAGCAGCCCGGGGTTTGTCAGTTCGGATCCCGGGTGCAGACATGACACCGCTTGGCATGCCATGCTGTGGTAGGCGTTCCACATATAAAGTAGAGGAAGGTGGGCACAGATGTTAGCTCAGGGCCAGCCTTCCTCAGCAAAAAGAGGAGGATTGGCAGCAGTTAGCTCAGGGCTAATCTTCCTCAAAAGTAAATAAATAAATAAATAAGTTATTCCATACTACACAAGATTAAATTATTGAAGGCGTAAGCAGAAAGTGCTATTTAGTTCAGAGTTTGAGTCTATTAAAGTCCTTGGTGTATCTCTTACAAAGTTGGTATTTACAGGATGATGTTGGCTGGAATTTTGTTTCTGATATGTGAACATTTAACTTTCACTATTTTAATAAAAATATTTCATTAATATAAAAAATTACTCTCATAATTCCCGTGAGTTGCTAGGATTTTTTTGTTATTTTGTTTGTTTAGTTTTTGACTTTCAATAGGGCAGGTATTGTTTGATTGATTGGTTTGGGGGTTTTAGTTTAGGATTTTTTGTAGTGGTTTATTGGTGTGGCTACAGGAAATGGTTGTGGAGTCATTTTTCCCACCTAACAGGCTAGGAGCCAAACCAGGGACAAGAGGAACTGATCTAACAGATATTGGGCAAGATGAGCCAAAACCACATGTAACTATTTGTATATGTGAGACAAACTGTTCAGGAAAGATCTAGCAATGAAGTCTAAAAAAAAAAAATAGAATGTTTCCATGTTACCTTAAACATCCTTTTCAGAACTTAAATCAGGTGGCAAATATGAGGTAAATATATCATGGAATGCACTTCCCATCAATAACAGATGTAGATATTATGGAGTTGGAAACCATGTTCTACCCCATCTGCCCACTATGTTGTAGGCCCTCAGTAAAAGTTAACAAAATGTATTTACCAGTGTGGGTAAAATTTAGAATACAATCCATTGTTAATAAACAACTCGTCATTTCTAGGCCAGATTATTTTAATATAATTCTAAATATCTGTTTTTAGATCAAGGTTTGTTAAAAGTGAATAACTTTCCCCAAGACAATAAAAGTAAAAAATTGTTTTGCAATCTAATTAACCATAGTAATTGATAAATACTCTTCTCCATTTGACATATTGAGGCATTTTGTTTATGTCTCAAAAGGCTGCACAGAGATAGAGTTGACAGCTGTTATACCACTAATAAGATTAAAGTAAAGAAATTAGTTGTGTCGACTTTAATCTGCTGTTTAACACTGTAAACCACCTGGGGTCTTCTCCAGAGCCAACATGTAATTGTGAATTTAAAATTACATAACCGGATCCTACTTAAGAACATATCTAAAAACTTGCTAATCGTAACTGTCTTGTTATTAGACAAGGTAGAGTTTAGCACTAGAGTTAAAATAAATGCTTTAATTTGATGCTCACCCTACATTTTTAAATGTATTATTGCACTAAAGTTTAACATTAATGTTTGAATTTGATGCTCACTCTACATTTTAAAATCTATTATTGTTATCTTTGAAACGTAACACCTCAGTTGGAGATTAATTTTAGGAAGTATGGAAAGTTTAATTAGTTGGTACTTAAAGTATATATGGTTTCCCAGCTAAAATTATATGTGTCTGTGGAATAACTAAACTGCGTATTCTAATTCTACCAAATTCACCAATTAAACAAAAACCCTTGAAATAACACATCTAGTTGAAGATTTCTTACTCCTTCCTCTGAGGCGTCATTATAATTAGAAAAATTGTTTAATTTAAAAGTTAATTTTAGTGGTATTAAAATGTACATTGTAGAATATGATATGCAATGTAATAATCATGTGTGATTGTTACATTGAGTTTTGATGCAAACTGAAGTATAGGATGCATATAATTTGCATCCCCACAGTGAAGACTGGTTGGTCAGGCCGCATAATTAGCATCTCTTGAAGAGCCCTGTCTTGAGCTGAGATTTGCTGTTCCTAGATGTTGGCTCCCCCACCATCTCCATCCACCGTTAAGTGTTCTAGCATCAGAAAGGATGAAGCTGAAGGCAGGGAAGACAGTGTAAGTTTATGCTAGTCATCACAGCACCAGTGGGAGAAATTTTCCTCTTCATCCACAGCTTACACTGATCCAAATGTCCAGTTGTCCACTGCAGAAAAAACCTCCCAAATTCTGTCACAAGTCCACCTTCTCTTTGGTCACAAAAATGTCAAGACTGAATTAATCTCTTCATTGTTAAATTTTCTGCATCATTCTTCTGTGTTCACATTTCTTGCTACGAAGACATTTTCTTATTAATGAAGACTTTTTATCTAATTGTACTAATTTAATATCTTTTAATTTTATCAACAAAATAATAACTCTTAAAGATTTCCATATATGCAAGAGCACATACAGGACTTCTTACAAATACATTTTCCATGTCAAATACCATTTTTCTCTACTTTTATTCAATATATTTTATTCTGATCAGTATTATATATCTAAAATATTTGGTACAACAGACCCAATGAACATTATTAAAATGAGACTCCATTTGAAAATTTTCTCCCTTGCCACCATAACTAACTTTATAAATGCAATCAGATAACACTGTCTTAGCAGTCTTTTAAGCACTGTATGTTGTTTTCTAATTTGAGATTGATTGGTTCAATAATATACACTAGAATCTTTCCCCTTTCTGTAGAGGTGAGCTAAGAGATAGATCTGTTACTATCATCTGGTTTGCAAATGACAGCTGATTTTACTTCCTTTAAAATTTTAAGGATCATAAACTTTCCACATTTTTTCTAAGCTAGGTAGTGTGATTTCTTTACCTCTTTTGGGTGAGGAAAAGAGTATTATATTCATTCATTGTGTCAGTCAGTGTGTATTTTTGAGTTCCTGCTGTGGACCAGCAAGTGTTTTAGGTGCTTTCTATACATCACAAAATAAAAGTTAATAAATATGCAAAAGATTTGAGTAGATACTTCACCAAAGAAGATACACAGATGGCAAGTGAGTGTGAGAAAAGATGCTCAACATCAGTAGGAAATACAAATTAAAACCATAATAAAGTACTTTGTCATCACCTGTTAAAATTGCTTTAAAAACAAAACTCATACTACCAAGTGCTGGTGAGCATACAGAGCAATTGCAACTCTCTTACACTACTGGAAATGCAACATGGTACAGCCACTTTGGAAAACAGTGTGTAAGTTTCTCATAAAGTAAAGCATACACTTACTATATGGCCCAGCAATCCCACTCCTAGATAGTTACCCCAGAAAAATAAAAAAATGTCTTCTCACAAAACCAATAAATGAATGTTTATAGCAGCTTTGTTCATAATTGCCCCAAACTGGAAACCACCCAAATATTCCTCAACTGGTGAATGAATAAGCAATCCATAAGCATAGAAAGTATCCATGCAATGAAATACTACTTAGAAATAAAAAGGAACAGACTACTAATGCATGCAACAACATGGATGAATCCAAATGCATTGTGCTAAATGAAAGAAGCCAGATTCAAAAGGCTACACATGGAATGATTCCATTTACATGACATTCTGAAAAAGGCAAAACTATTGAAATAGGTAACAGATATATGATTGTCAGGGGTTGGGAGAGAAGCTGACTAGAAAGCAGCTGCCCAGGGGAATTTTTGGAGGTGATGATTCTATTATCTTTATTTTGGTGGTGGTTTCACTACTGAATGCATTTATCAAAACTCTGTACACTAAAAAGGGTGAATGTTAACTATGTATAAATTGTACTTCAATTTTAAAAATTACATATTGAAAGAGCAAAAAAGAGCACATGATTTATAAGGAAAAGAGAATTAATTTATCATCCAACTTTTCAATAGCAATACTTTATTTCAGAAGATAATAGAGTAACACTTTTAATATACTGTAGAAAAGAAGATATATGCCAAGAACTTTATAGCCAGCAAAATCGACCTTCCTTTTTAAAAGGCACAAACACACTGTTCTCAACATGCAAGAACTCAGGGAATATTGTTCCCACAAGACCCTCCTAAGGAATCTAGTAGTGAACAAGCTTGTGACACGCAAATAACTACAGATACATTTACATATGAACTGGTAGTGAGCATTAAATATGTAATTATAGCAGTAAAACTGAAGAAGATTAAGAGGGAGAGTATGGTATGAAATGACTGTATGTTCTGATAATATAGCTAGTATAACCTCTTTGGAGGTGAGGAATGGGTACAGCGTATGCCAAAATGTTTTTAACTTTTTTAGTAATCATAATTAGTGCTTGTACTGTTAGTTTTGTTATTCTGAAACTGGTATGTGTTGTAATATAGCATAAAAAAATGAGTAATTACGGATATTCTAATTCTGTCATCCTTGTTGCCCTGGAGGACCAAGATTCTCAGTGTCAAAAAAAAGGAGAGAGAGCTACTGTATAGAAGAATTTAAAGAAAAAAACTCTTAGTCCTGAATTTGAATCTGAAATATCAGTATGTATTCACAAGATATTTTAAGTAGGGAGCATGGTTCCTACCTCTGTTCATTCTAATGAGTGTTAAAGTAGAATAGTGGAAAATGTGGTTAATTAATGCGTTACATTCTGCTTGAAACAAGGAAGATAGTTGTCCCTTCATTAGACATCCCTGTGCTCAGCCATCTCTGTGCTGCAGACTGTGAGGGCCCCAAAAGGGATGAATCAGGCAAGGACCTTACCTGGAAGTAACTTAGAGTGGTTAAGTGATATAGCTAGAGTGTTCAGTGATTTGACACGAGTCTCAGTTTTCAGCCTCAAGAATTGGCATATGCAGCCTTTAGGTGGACCACTCCTGCAGAGCCAGGCGGAGATTACAGGTCCTGTTCTGTGATGAGGCCACTCATTTGGTGGGTCCAGTTAGAGCATTAGAATTCTAACTGCAAGTAGATCCCCCTAGTTTCAGATAATGCTTTTTAATAATATCTAAAGAAGTTCTTTTAGTTTGGAGTTTTATAAAGACAAAGCATATTTTGAGAATGACAATGATATGAACTATATACCATTTATTAAAATGCTTAGTGTGAACCAAATGTACTTGATAAATTATAATATGTATTAGGACTCTACTTATAACATTCATTTCTCCCTTTCCTAAGGAACTGATATTACTTCAGGTCTGTGTGTTCTGGTTCTGTCTAGATAATCTTTCCTCAAACTAATCCTATATCATTTGCTAACCGTCCTCGATATTTTGTGAGAATCTGTCCCTTTTCTACACTTACCCACATCAGGCCAATCTCTTTCTTATGTAAGGGGTGAAAAAGTAATTGATGAAAATTCTAAGTTTCTCTTTGCAGCTATATTAATAATGTGACTATGATACTTGCTGTGCCTACTTGTCACAGAATTTTTTTCTGCAGGAACTTAAAGGTGTTCACTCTCCCCCCATGTATGTAAACTATGTATCATTTATTAAATGGTTAATGCAAACCAAAGGTATTTGATAAATTATAGTATATTTTGAGACTCTGGTTTTAAAATGCTCATGGCAGTTATTTTAAAATGAGTTGTCTGCTCTCTTGACACAGGTGTAAGACAGTGGCTTTTGATAACAGTGTTTTCTGAAAAGTCTTAACCACCGCAAACTGCGTAGGGATATAGATTATATACTTCCTAAGTTATATTATCAAATCCTCTTAGGCTGCAGCCACCTGGGATTTTTCTATTTAACTATGTCATAATTTCTTAGGTAATAATCTTATATTTAATTTCTGTCCTTTTTGTATGTAAATATGTTCCCACACTTATTGCCACAATAGTCAGTTTTGTGGTGCCTTGTCTATCCTCTGTTTTTCAGAGGAAACATTTTCAGTGAGAAGACTTACTGACACAAGATTCACTCATGTAGTCATGATTATTTGAAGCAGAAAGCCTTTATCTCAACCCAATCACAGTGTGCTTTTGACAAAATGGACAGTAAGATTTTCATGTCTTCTCAGAAGACACTTTTAAAATCTGGGGCTTTCTATTTGATGTTAAAAAGTACTTCCAGTTGTTTGAGTTTTAAATTACAGGGAAAGCTGCTTGGGCAGACCACCCAGGCTGGGTTCAAAGAGGAGATCTTTCTAAGACAGGTGCTCTTCAAATAGAGATTGTCTTTTCAAACAAGTTTTACTGAGTGGAAAAGTTTTTCCTGACCATGAGATTTTTGGTCCCCCGCTTTTTTTTCTCCTCAGAAAGTAGTTTCTTTGTGGAAGTTCCTTGGGAGAGTTTTGTGAGCATATTATTATATGGATGCACATTCCTCACTTCGCCAATAACGCCTTTTCTTTAGTGTGAAGCACAGAGAGCATCAGGACAAAATCCTATACTATGTGTTGTTTGGTTTTTTATATGTATGTTTAATTATGCCTTATGATAACCCACAAAAGATTTTAGACAAGTTTTAGGGATTTTAGTGAATAAAACAGAAAAATAGAAATTAAAAATCAAGGCTATAAAAATTATAGATCAAAACCAAAGGGAAAATAGGATACAATTACAAAGCTGTAAAGGTTATAGTCGTTCTAAATGTAGTACCCTCATTTTTTTTAAGCCTTTAAGGTTCTACAATTTTATATATTAATCCTACAATAAAGCTTCAGTACACAAAACAATGTGATATAGGTGCAATGCTTGACAAAATTATCAATTAGGCTAGGAAACTGGGAATATATCCTCTACACAGTTAGGATAAAGGTGGCATTTCAAACCAGTAGAGAAAAGGTGGAAATAAATTTAGGCTTCTGCCTCATACTACACATTAAAATAAATTCTAAATGACTTGATAGTGAATTGTTAAACCATAAAATTACCACACCTAGTGATAATTCAAGGAAAAATAAATACAAATGGCTAGATAGAAATGTATAATTACCTCATCTCATAGTGAAGAATAACTTTTTAAAGGATAGGAGGAAGGGAAGAAAAAATAAAACCATAAAAAATTGTTAGACTACATAAAATTATTTGGCTTCAGTACGTAAAAAATACCTCAAAAATAACGTAAGCAAAATGAAAGGCAATAGGTAAACTGGAAAAAATATTAACAACATGTATTAACCCTTTGTTATATTTATAATGAGAGAATCCTTATAAATCATTAAGAAAAAGATGAAAACCTCCAAAACAAATTTGAAGTAGAGGATAAGAATATTAACAAAAATAATAAAGCAAACCCCTACCTTATACCTTATCCCACAATCAGTTTTGTATCATGGATTTAAATGTAAAATCTATGAAAATATTAGAAATAAATTTAAAAGAATATTTTTATAATCTTGAAGTGAGAAGCTTCTTCTAAGTCTGACACAAAAGCCAGATGTACTAAGGGAAAAGTTAGAAAGATTTTATCAAATAAAAATAAAACACTCTTTATGAAGAAAAGCAAAAGAAATTTAGATAAGCAACAAACTGGAGAATTTATTTACAGCATACTGTGATCAAAGGTTAACATCTTTATTATCAGTAAAAAGTCTTATAAATCAATAAGAAAAAGGCAAACCCCCCAATAGAAAAATGGCTAAAAAGTTCACAGTGATGATTCAAGAAAATATAAATACACGTGGCTAATAAGCACATGAAAATGTCTTTAGTCACACTAGTAATGAAACGCAACCTTTAAAAATACCGTTTTTAGTTGTCAAACTGGTAAAGATTTTTTAAAATGAGATTATCCAGTGTTGGTGACAGCATGGAGAAACTCTTTTTCTGGGAGTATAAATTGGCTTAAAATATTTTCTTGTGGAGGGCAATTTGAATTTGGCAGTTCTATCAAAAATCTTTAAAATGTTCATATCCTTTGACCCAAATTATCATTACTGGAAATTTACCTTAAGGAAGCAGAATGATTTGTTCAGTATAGCTAATGTGATCATGGGTTATGCTGTTGAGCACATCCCATGTTTGCTGTTGAGCACATCCTATGTTTGTGGAGTTCCCAACCATATAAGGTAGCCCTCCCACTACAGAACCTGCGAATGCCAGATATTTCCTTCCCAGTCTTCGTTGTGTCTAGGATATGGGCTTCTCACTTAGGCTTCACAACCCAGCATACCCATTCCAGACTTGTACTCTGAAGCTAATGAAGTAAACAAGCAAGGACATCACAAACTTTCTTCTTTTGACATTTGGAGGCAGCTGCATCTAGTGTCCGAAGTCACAGTGTGAGTTCAATCTGTGGCATATGGCGCCCAGTAGTTTTTTTCAGTGGATCAGTTGGTAGTATGTGCTTTGGGTATTGGTCATGGCAGTGTAACTTCTACGGCTGTGTTTTATAAATCCTATGATATACCAATAACCTGGCAGTTGATTCCCTTTCTGTTTAAATCAGCCAGAGCTTTCTTCTTGTGGCTTGTAACTAAGAACTCTGACTGTTAAAATAGCATTATTTATAACATTGAAAATTAGACACAATAGTAAGGGATTGGTTGACATAAAATCTTATATTCATAGGATGACACTGTTCAGCCTTTTAAAATCATGCAGTATTTCTCAGTTTAAGTATTTTAATCAGGAAAGGAATTTAGAATAAGACGTTAGATGCTTACAAAATTGTTGGAAGGGGTTGTAGACCTGGATTGACTCCAAAACAATACCAAACATATCCACTGGGGGGTGCTTCTCCCTCTGGGGCCAATACAAGTAAGGAAATAAGCTAATACCACACACAACTGTCTCTCACACTCAGGAAACCACAGAATGGGTACCTGAAGCTGCAGATGAGAGATTATGAAATCAAATCCAGTAGCACAAGTTATCCCACTGGTTCTTGTCACCCAGAAGCTGAAAAATAGAACCTGGAATGCTGCTGCAGGAAAGCCTGACATTTCCAAACCTTGCTTAATAGCAACAATAGCCAAGAGCCACAGGAAGATGGACTTGATTTACTTCAACCTCCAAATCTTATATGATACTATTTGTGTAGGGGGAAAAAACTCTTGCATATGCATAGACTGTCTCTGGAAGGATTGTAAACTAGTAACCATGGTGATTTCTAAGGTGGGAAATTGAGTGGCTGATGCACATAAGTGGGAGAACAATGCTTTTCACCATATACCCTTTTTGTGGGCATATGTTGTACTATGGTCATCACTCCTGTTCAAAAAGTTACCAAGTTAAATTTTCATTTAATTTTAAATGTAAATAATTTGAATTTAACTCAAAGCTCAGTAGTTTTTACTGTACTCCAAGGGAATGCACTTCCAGGCCTCTGAGGAGCCCTTCAAGGCTCTGTGAGAGGAGGGAGCAGAGTAGGGCCCTGGGTCCACCGCTTCTGTTTCAGTCAGAGCAGCTCTGAGTTTATCTGTTCTATAGTTTACACTTCTGAGTAAGAGTTTGTAAGCTTTTAAGCTTCTAAGGAGGCATTCTGCTACTTTTTTAAAACTGAAGACCACTGTTCACTCAGCATAATACCCTCAAGGTAACAAAAAAAAAAAGACCAGTGTTACAGAAGAATATTAAATGTCATGGAGAAATATTCATTATATATTTGTTAAATAAATATATATAAGAATAGAAAGCCTGGAAGTACAAATATCAAATTATCTCTTGATAGTTTTTTACTATTTCTTTGTGCTTCTCTTTCCCAAATTTATTATAATTATTTTTATAATCATAAATACATGCTATTTATTCAATTTTAAAAAAGAACTGTCTTTGAAAAATCTAGATATGTTATCTAATAAATGAAATGGTGCTTATTTGCATTTATGAAGGATTTGCTTAGTAGAACCTCTAACCAAGGGTCATAATGACTTACCTGTGTACCAAGGTTTTTCTGTACAGCCCTCAGTGATTGAATGAGGCCAGACAGAGCTGAGTCTCCTCCTGGCTCTCTTCAACTTAAAGTTCTTTCCATTGTTCATGCCAGCATACCTTGAAAAGATTTGGGAAGCAATGTGCTTTATTAACCTGGAAATAATAGCTTCTATAGCATGCTTTATTTGATTCAATTTATTAATATTTCATTTGTGCCTTATTCATAACAAGAATAATACTAATAACCCTAATAAAGGCTATAATTTATTAAGTATTTCACCATTTGCCAGGCACTGCCCTAAATAGTTTACAGATATCATGTCATTTAATTCTCATGACAACCGTGTGAAGCTTAGGTAATATTATCTCAGTTTTATAGGTGAGAAAATGGATGCTAAGATGTTAAATGAGTAAGTTACTAAAATCTCAAATGACAGAACTGGGATGCTAACCTAGATATATCTTATTCCGATGTCTCTACTCTTATACCCTACCAATAGAGTATATACTCATACTCTACCAATATACCCTATTATGCCCAGTTCTCAGCGACCTATCAATTATGTGAAGCACAAGATACAACTATATCAGTTAAACAGATGGTTACAGATACAACAGGGGCTCTCTTCACCATCTCTCTCCCACTACAGTGTCAGTTCCATGAGGACAGAGAGCCTCCATGAGGTCTTGTCCACCTAGCATAGTGCCTGGAAAATCCATTGACACGTAGACATTTGTTGAGTGAATACATACTCACATGGTAGTTCTTAGAACTGTACTTCTCAACTCTGGGTGCAGCTCAGAAGTGCCCATAGAGCTTTTGAAACATGCAGATGTCTGGAGCTCACCCATCCCCCAGCTATCATCTCCAGGGGAGGAACTCAGGCAAGTATATGTTTTTAAAGATCTATAGGTAATTTCAGTGCTCAGTCAAACTGTAGAACCTGACCTTTAGAGCAGTGGTTTTCTGACTTAAAGGTGCATCAGAATTACCTGTAGAAGTTGTCAAAGCACAACTTGCTGGAGTTCAGCCCAAGAGTTTCTATTTAGTAGGTCTAGGATGAAGCCTAGGAATTTGCATTTCTAAAAAGTTCCCAGTTGATATTGATGTCACTCGTCCATGGATCACACTTTAAGAATTATTGTTCTTGAGGACTGATTAGAAGAGACTAAATCAAAACATTTGTACATGGAACTTAAGCAGGAGATTTATTCAGGCTAGAATCAACATTGAACACTCAGGCAATGCAGGTTTTAATTAGAGTCTTCAAAGCACCCAGAAGAGTGCTCATTGAGTTTGTTGCTCCAAAAGTTTCTTTAAACAATGAAATATAATTTTTTTTCTGGTGAGGAAGATTGGCCCTGAGCTAACATCTGTTTCCCATCTTTCTCTTTTTGCTTGAGGAAGATTGTCACTGAGCTCACATCTGTGTCAATCTTCCTCTATTTTGTATGTGGGACGCTGCTACAGCATGGCTTGATGAGCAGTGTGTAGGTCTGTGCCCGCGATCTGAACCCCTGGACCCCGGGCTGCTGAAGTGGAGCTTGCAAACTTAACCACTATACCACCTGGCTGGCCCTGGCAAATACTTTTTTTAATCCCTAAAAGAAAGCATTTCTTTGACCAGTTTGACCTTACACTGTTGTACTCTCTAGGTCCTCCTCTGCTGAGGCACTCTGGAACCATGTCCACACCTCCAAACAGGTGTGTTGCTCACTCCTCAGAACTCTGCAGTTCTTGTCTCACAGGGAAAGCCTCTAGTTTCTCCTCATGTGTGCTCCCTCCTTCCGTCATTTGCCCTTTTCTTGGACCAGAAGATCTGGGAACAGAAGCTTTGACAGACCCTTTTTTCTGGGTTTATTCCAAGAATTTTAGATCCCAAAGTTCCTGGGTAATATCTAATCTTAGATTATTAAGATATTATCAGATGGACTGGTAAATATGTTTCCATTGTCTGCTGCTGCAACTAAGAAATTAATAAGAGGCAAGTACTAGGTACAAATGAACACTGGACTTTGGATAAAAATTATAAGCTTTTATGTCTAGCTGATGGTCCTCGTACCTAATAGTATTTGGCTTGGTTTTTAGAGTGTCTTCCATCCCATGCCTCTTGCTATTGTACTATTCATTTTACGTATTTTAAATTGTTTAGAGAAGAGCTGCTCAGGTTTTATAAATGATGTTTTTCTCCTTCTATTAGGTCTCTCTGCAATGCAGTCAATGTTTACAACCTCACCTGCAATAATTGTTCAGAAAACTGCACTGATGTTCTGTTTAGTAACAAGATTACCTTTTTAATGGACCTCCTGATACACCAGTTGACGGTATGTAAGATTATTGCTTTGAGTTAGAAGCAGTTAAGGTTTGAAAAATATTCCCTGTGGAGAAAACTAAAAGAATTTAGCTTATTTACTCTTCAGATGGAAAAAAGTAAAGATCATTGGAAGAGTTAAATAGGGACTGGCAAAGAAACCACTTAATTTGAAAATCTCATATTGGATTCTCTTTAGTTCCAATATTTAATGGATAATATACTTGTAACACTTGCCAAGATCACAGATTTACATGGTTAGACTGAAGCTTTGGAATCGGCTAGACTCAAAGCCAAACCTCTGAAGCCACAGGAATGAGTGTGCTATAGAAGAGAAGAAAGCTCAGAAAACCTCAAAACCTCTCTTGCTAGCTCAGTTAAAAGGGTTAGTTTAAAAAGGACTTTTTGATGGCCATTGATTTTATTTTTTAAGCAAGAAAGTCCTCTGCCAGAAATGGACAAACCTGTTATACTTTTGAAAGTGGAACAAGCAGCCAATTGTAGCCTTAAATTTTACTTTAGTTCACAGATGTTCCAAGAGGTAAGCTCAGTGTAATATCTAAAGGTTTAGGTCTGTGAACTGCAGTCTCCAGAACACAGCCCTGGGGCCAGAAGTTTCCTGGTGAAGTTTCTGAGCCCCTGAGGTATTGGCACAAAATCGTTCTCAAGCTGCAAGTTTACAACATAAGAGATTTATTTTTCAGAACCGATCTACTTTTACTCAGCACATAGTTCTAATAGCTCTTCCTAAACTACACGCCTTTTGCTCTCTTTCCTCCTCCATCTGGTTAATTTCTACACATTCTGCAGACCTTAACTGAGACATAATGGCTCCTTCTTCATGAAACCTTCCCCAGCCTGACTCTTTCCCCAAGTCTAGGTTAGGTATTCTTCTTATATGCTCTAGGCGTTACATCTTTCGTAGAATTGATCACATTAGCTATTTACTTGTCCATTTTCTATGTTAGACATAAACTCAACAAGGACAGAAGGTAACTGAACACTCTATCCAAGATCCTAATACAGGGCCTGGCAGTAGATTCAGTCATTGATGAATATGTGAGTGAATAAATGGATCCCCACGTGTCTCAAGCTGAAAATCAGAAAGGGAATGTATGAAGCCCTTCCAGGGAAGTGTACTGACAATGGAAGGGGCCAGCAATGAGAGAGAACAATGACACAGAGCTAGAGCTGTTACAGTTACCACAATGGGCATGTATAGTGATGACACTGAGTCATCACTTGAGGGCTAAACTAAATATGGTTTATCCAGAAAAGAAAGGAATAAAATATTGGTAGGACGTTTTAGCAAAAAATTCTGTCAGAAATAGTTGAAAGGCAGGGACAAGGAGAAAATACTTAGTATTTTAATATATATTGCCTCATTTAATTTTTAAAACATAAAGTCAGTATTATTGTCCAGTTTTACAGATGAGGAAACTTGAGTCCCAAAGGGATTGGCTTGCCCAAAGATACATAAATAGTAAGTCACAGAGCCAAGAGTCAAACTTACGTCTGTCAAACCCAAATTGAGGGATATTCTACACAATAACTGGCGGATACTTTTCAAAAGTGTCCATGTCATGAAAGACAAGGAAAGATTGGGGAACTGTCACAGATTGGAGGAGACTTAGGAGACCTGACAATTCAGTGTAGTATGGGATCCTAGACCAAAAAAAGGACATTAGTGGGAAAATTGGGAAATTCAAATAAGGTCTATAGAATAGTCAGTTTTATTGGCTCAATGTTAATTTCCTGCTTTCCATAATTATACTATGGTTTTGTAAGATGTTAACAGTAGGAGATAGTAATTGAAGGGAACTCTACTATTTTTGCAATATATCTGTTAGTTTAAAATTATTTCAAAATAAGAAGTGACAAATAAAAAACCAAATCCCATGCTCTTCCCCTGTTCCATGCTGCATCATCTGGAAGAATTTACTTCGTGAAACTTATTCTGTATTGGTAATGGAAGAAGAGACATTAGTGTACTTTGAACAGAACAAGTAATGAAAGAGAAGGGCATTTGAAATGTGAAGGAATGAAGAAGACGACTTACGGACAGTATCTTCCATCCTAGTACTTCATGCTTTTCTGGTCAAAACCTGTTTTTATTGAGAGAGATCATATGAGGTAGTTTATTTATTCTCTCATTTAACAGTTAAGTGCCTACTATTTCCAATTCCAGAGAAGCATAGGATATGATCCCAATCATCCAGGAAATCCCTGCTTAGGAGTGGGAACAGATATATAGGTTTCATATGGTAAATGATGTGATGGCAGCCTATACAGAGTACAGTGGAGAGGAGAATACAGGAGAAGAAGGAGTTCACTAGTTCTGCCTGGGACATCACAGAGGAGGGACATTTGAGCTAGACCTCAGTTCCTTGAAATAGCTATCATTTTTTTTTCTGCAGTAACATTGGATTATATAGCTTTCAGATGTACATCGTAATATATTTCAACTTCTGTGTAGATCACTTCATGTTCACCACCCAAAAACTAATTATAGTCCATCCCCTCACATGTGAGCCTAATCACCCCTTTTGCCCTCCCCTCTCCCCTCTTCCCCTATGGTAACCACCCATCCAATCTCCATTGCTATGTGTTTGTTTGTCATTATTGTTATCTTCTACTTATGAATGAGATCACATGGTATTTGGCTTTCTCCCTCTGACTTATTTCACTTCTCATAATAACCTGAAGGTCCATCCACGTTGTCACAAATGGCTGGATTTCATCACTTCTTGTGGCTGAGTAGTATTCCATTGTGTATATATACCACATCTTCTTTATCCATTCGTCCCTTGATGGGCACCTAAGTTGCTTCCAAGTCTTGGCGATTGTGTATAATGCTTCAGTGAACATAGGGGTGCATGTATCTTTATGCATTTGTGTTTTCAAGTTCTTTGGACAGATACCCAGCAGTGGGATAGCTGGATCATATGGTAGATCTATTCTTAATTTTCTGAGGATGCTCCATACTGCTTTCCATAGTGGCTGCACCAGTTTGCACTCCCACCAGCAGTGTACGAGGGTTCCCTTCTCGCCACATCCTCTCCTACACTTGTTGTTTCCTGTCTTGTTAATTATAGCCATTCTGACCGGAGTGAGGTGATACCTCATTGTAGTTTTGATTTGCATTTCCCTGATGGCTAATGATGTTGAGCATCTTTTCATATGCCTGTTGGCCATCTATATATCTTCTTTGGAGAAATCTCTGTTCAGATCTTTTTCCCATTATTTAACTGAGTTGTTGGTTGCATTTCTTTTCTTTTAAGTATTGGTGAGCTTGGACAGGACCCACAGGACCACTCACCCCGTCAACGCAGTCCTGGTCTGTATGCATTTCCCAGCCCCCTGGAGCGTACCCTGATGCCCCACTGCAAACGCCCCCACCTCTCCACTAGTGCCCCCCACAGTTACCCTGGTCTTCACACAGGTCCCGCCACACAGAGGTGGACACACTCACCTGCCTGTAGAGGATAAAGGCACCCAGAAAATGCAGGCCGACAAGAAGCCTGAGGGCTACTGTTGGGTGGGGCGGGTCCCTAGACTGGGCTGCCTGCCCTGGCTGAACTGGATTAAATCTGTGCTCTAGTGGGTGTGGCAGCCCCCTGGGCTAACAGGCCTGGGGAAGAACCTCAATGGCGTCTGCCCAGGGTCTGTGTCAGCACGCCTGGACCAGGTCAGAACAATGACCCCGACCAATGTCTCAGTCTCTGGAGAGATCCCTCCTCTCATCGAGATGCCCCCAGAGCCCACCAGGTGAGTCTCTTCACCAAAGGACTGTCAGCCTTCTCTCTGGTGATTTTAGGTTGCTGAGACGGGGAAGTTTGTGCTTGGGCCCTTGAAGACCCGGGTCTTTTCGGCTTTCGCCCGATAGCTTTTCTGCGGGTATTCCCCGCTGCAGTTAATGGCCAGCGAAGCCAGATAATGAGACCCTTGTCTCAGTAGTTGTGTTGAGTCTGAAGGATGCTTATAGCAGTATAAGCCCCGACTCCGGACCTCACTCCTGCAGGGAGGACTGTGTACCTTAGGATGGCTCCCGCTTGGGCGGCTGAGAAATTCCGCTGCTCCCAAAGGTGATTTTTTCTCTCTAGCAGGAATTTCTGCCCCTTCCACCTTAGTCAGGACTGTCCCGTGTTGTGGGGGTTCTTTTTATCCAGTTTTCAGTTTTCTATACAAGGTAATTTTTCCAAAAATAGTTGTAACCTGGTTGTGTTCTTGGGAGGAGATGAGTTCAGAGTCTGCTTACGCCGCCATCTTGATGAGAGCTCTAATGGACTTTGAAATAGCTATCATTTATTAAGCATCTACCATGTACTGGGAGTTTGTAAGTAGCTTGATCCTCTCCCTTTTCTTTGAAAGCCCCAGTTTCTTTTGAATAATATTTCCTTGCTTGTGACCTCAGGGTTTCTTGACATTCAGAAAAGCTTTTAATCTCCCAGCCAATGGATTTCATCACATTCTGTGTTTATTTTGCTCAATATTGAACTGGGATCCTGGGACATTTGTTTGCCAAACACATTTTATTCCACCTTTCCTTATACTTGGCAGTTCCTGGTTTTAAAGTTCCTTTTAGGCTCTTTATTCTCTAGCTGTCAATTCTAACACTGCTGTGACTGAGTTTGTGGCAGTTGGGAGAGGTGGGTGTGTTTCCTAATTTTCAGGAGGTGGAGGTGGTGGTGGCTATTGATGGTTTTTACATTTCTGTAAATCACTTGAGTGCATTTCCATTTTTCTTGCTCACTTGTTTTGAGGCAGAGTTACTGAAATGTGGACCACAAACTTATTAGTACTCTTTAAGTAAAGGATAGAAAATAGTCATCAAGACATTTTCCAGGGGCCGGCCCGGTGCCGCAGCAGTTAAGTTTGCACGTTCCACTTCGGCGGCCCAGGGTTCGCTGGTTCACATCCGGGGTGCAGACATGGCACCATTTGGCAAGCCATGCTATGGCAGGTGTCCCACTTATAAAGTAGAGGAAGATGGGCATGGATGTTAGCTCAGTGCCAGTCTTCCTCAACAAAAAGAAGAGGACTGGTGGGAGCTATTAGCTCAGGGCTAATCTTCCTCAAAAAAAAAAAAAAGACATTTTCCAGAAGGATTAGAAAGAAACATAAAGAAGCTAATTAATTGAGATAGGATAGTGTTTATAAGACATCTGATTATGAGGCACTTCAGCCTTTCTGGTTCATTAGCAAACTGAGATGGTTTAGAAGACGTTTTTTTCTAGTCTAGCTGCTTAGAGTTTGTTTTAGCACTCTCATATTTCATTTCAATTATACGCAAAGCACTGTGCAGACACCAGGGTTACAGAGGTAGATTAGACACACTTCCTTCACTCTAGAAGCCCACAGTTAAGGAGGGAAGAACTTGCATATATAAATATTAAAGAAACGCTATAAGAAGTTTTGTAACACAATCAGAGCTACAGCGTAACCCAAGTGACCTAGAAGAGTACTTGGCACATAAGAGGTACTTGTTAAATATTTGATCAGTGAATGAATAAATTCTAACTTGGGGCGCTAGAGACACTTTTGGGAAGAAATTAAATTCGACTATGTCTTGAGGAAGGGTAGAAATTCTATAATTCTAGGTTATGATTTTTACAAAAGATAAATTAGCACATGTGTCACTGTAAAAGTATGTGCTTTTTCTTGCAGTATAGATTCAAAGTAGGATTTTTAGGATAAGCTGCTGGGGAATTTATTTGGAGCCCTGCGAAAACAGTATATTTAGATGGGCATGATCTAGGATGAAGGCCAACACAGATGTATTATCTTTCAAGAAGCATGAAAGCTTTAATATATGTTACAGCAGATTTCTTCCTGCATTCAGTAAGTTATTGTTAACATCTTCTCTGTACCTAAATCATTCAGTGCATGTAACAGTGGGTGTCTAGCTTCAAATTGTCTCCTTGAGGAGACCAGACATGCACATTGGAAGGCAATAAAAAGACCAGTGAAAAGAGCAGGACGGCAGAATAGGAGGTCCCAGCCCTTGTTCCACCACGGAGTTACCAAGTTAACAACAAGGTACAGGTCAATATACCATTAGGAGAACTCCAGAAAACAGTTAAGATGTTGCAATACACTGGGCAATTTCAAAGGCAGAAACAGCCACATTGAAATGGGTAAGAAGACATGTTTAACTTTACTTGTGACCACCCCTCTCCCAAGCTGGCACAACTTAGCCACTGGCAGATAATACCCCAGCTTAGAGGTTCTCCTTCAGGAGAGAGAGAGAGAGAAGAGTAGCATGTGAGTCTAGCATTCTGGCTTTTTGATGGGCTTCCCAAGGAACTTGTACCTATCTCACTTGATTCAGGGCACTGGTGGGGACCTGGCATACTCTGGATGCCTGGCTGCCCCTGAGAACAAGAGAGAGCATGGCAACTTGCTGCTGTAGAACCAGAGAACTTGCAGTGCTGCAGCCAGACACCAGAGGGAGCAAGAGAGAAAAGAGAAATCACACACATAGGCCCAAGAAGTTGCATCCCCCAACAATAAAGCTTTAGAGACCCCCAGATTCCCTAGCCACGGTGCTTGATATCTTCCCCTTTACAAAGCCAGTATATAAAAAGAAGAGGTGCCTGTTGTTTAGATGTGCAGATCCCAGCAGAGAGTTATGAGACACACAAAGAAACAGGGAACCATGGCCCATATGGAGGAACAAGATAAGTCTCCAGCAACCAATCCTAAAGAAACAGATGTGTGAATTAAATGAGAAAGAATTCAAAATAATCATTATAAAGATGCTCTGTGAGCTCCAGAATATGACTATAAATAAAATAAAAATAGCAACAAAGAGATAAAAAATATAAAAAGAACCAAACAGAAGTTTTAGAGCAGAAGAATGCAATAATTAAACTGAAAAATTAGCTAGAGAATTTCAAGAACAGTTTTGATCAAGCAGAAGAAAGAATTGGCAAACTCAAAGACAGGTCATTTAAAATTATCCAGTCACAGGAACAAAAGAAAAAAGAATGAAAAAGAGTGCTGAATGTCTAAGATGATAAATTCAAAATGCTAAAAGAAAAAAATGCCAACCAAAAACACTATCCAGCAAAGCTATCCTTCAAAAATTAAGGAGAAGTAAAAACTTTCCCTGATAAACAAAAGCTGTGGCAATTCATCAGTACTAGACCTGCCTTACAAGCAGGGAGTAAGGGAGTCCTTCAATAGAGTCCTTCAAATAGAGCAAAAACATTCTAAATAGCAACACGAAAGCATATGAGAGTATAAAGCTCACTGGTACAGGTAAAGATATAAACAAGTAAAGAATGCTCTAATACTGTAATGTGGGGTGTAAATCACTCTTAATTGTGGTATACAAATTAAAAGACAAAAATATACAAATAACTATAACTATTAAAATAAGTTGAAGAGTGACATCAGCATCCTGGCAGGGTGAGCTCTCCTGGTGATCTCTCCCCTCCACAATAGAATGAAAAAGACGTTCATACTCCAGCACAAGACATCCACGCAACAAAAAAGACGTCTAGAGATCCACAAAACCATACGTTGGAGGATGGAGAGGCTGGAGCCCCCCTCAGAGGAGGTGGAACGTGGTAAGAGCAAACTTCGCTCCTTCCCCAAAAAGACTGCAATATGGGACTGAGCACCACCTCTTAGAAGGAATGAAGGGGGGGATGCTCATTCACAGGAACATCAAAGATCTTTGAGTTCCCTTGCAGCCTAGGGGAAAGCCTGCTGCTGAGGTGAAAGCTGTCACGGAGGTGACTTCATCAAGCCAACACCCAGGAGAGCACTTAGCAAGGGCACAGCAAGTAAGCCTGCGAGAGCATGAAGAAGAAAGCACCCCTCCTCCCTACTCGCCCAGCACTGGCTCCAGTGCCAGGGATCCCAGCAGAATTCAGAGGGCTTAGGATACACAGCTCTTGACCCCAGTACTACCTAAATGGGTAGTAATGGTGAGCAGTAATACCAGGATGTGGAAGAACAGAGCCACACTCTCTAACAGAATCAAAAATTATATTAACTGTCCAGAAGAGAAAAAATGCTAAGTACCCAGAAATCAGTCCTGAAGACACAGAAATAGGTCATCTAAGTGACAGAGAATTCAAAATAGCTATCATCAAAAAACTCACCAAGTTAAAAGAGAATGTAGAGAAACAATTCAGTGAGTTCAGGAGCTACTTCTCAAAAGAGATGGAGACTATAAAGAAGAACCAATCAGAAATATTGGAAATGAAAGACAAAGTGGATGAGATAAAACAAAATATGGATTCCCTGAACACTCGAGCAGACATCATAAAAGAACGAATCAGCATAATAGAGGATATACATGTTAAAATGCTGCAGATAGAGGAGGAGAAAGAACTAAAACTAAAAAGAAATGAAGAAAGCCTCTGAGAAATATCCGACTCAATTAGGAAATGCAACATAAGAATTATATGTATTCAAGAGGGGGAAGGAGAATGGAGCAGAAGTCTTGGTCAAAGAAATACAGCAGAGGACTTCCAAAACCTAGGGAAGAAGATGGAAATCCATGTGAGGAAGGCTACCAGATCTCCTAACTATGTCAATGTAAAAAGACCTACCACAAGGCATATATTAGTGAAACTGACAAAAGTGAATGACAAAGAAAAAATAATAAAGGCAGTAAGGCAGAAGGAAATAACCTACAAAGGAACCCCTGTCAGGCTTTCAGCAGATTTCTCTGCAAAAACCTTAGAGGCTAGGAGAGACTAGAATGACATATTCAAATCTTTGAAAGACAGAAACTTTTAGCCAAGAATACTCTATCCTGCGAAAATATCCTTCAGCTATGTTGGAGAAATATACACTTTCCCAGATAAACAAAAGCTAAGGGAGTTTGTAGCCATGAGACCGCCTCTACAAGAAATCCTGACGAAGGCCCTCATACCTGAAAATAAAGAAAACAGGGAGAAAAGGATTACAAAGCACAGAGTAAGGAGATAAATAGGTAGAAAAAATCAGAAAATTGTGGCTATAATATCAGAACAGGTTAACAAAATTCAAGTATAACATAAAGGATAAAGGGAAAGGAAACCTCAAAGACAAAGATAATCTTGTGCTTAACCACAAACTCATAACACAGAATAAGATGTGAGAAAAACAACATAGGAGGGGAAAAGGTAGGGGACTGAATCAGTTTAGTCTAAGGAAATAAGAGGCCATTAGAAAGTGCGCTATCAAATCTACAAGTTTTTGCATATAAACCTCATGGTAACCACCAAACAAAAAGCAGAACAGAAATTCAAATAATAAATAAGGAGAAAACAAAGAAACACAATGTAAAAAACTACATAAGTCAATTGGTAGACCAAAAGACATGTGATGAGAAACAAAGGAAATGCTAGAGAACCAGAAAACAAGTGATAAAATGGCAGCATTAAGCCCTCATATATCGATAATCACCCTAAATGTAAATGGATTGAATTCTCCAATAAAAAGATACAGAGTGGCGAGAGGGATTAAAGAACAACACTCAATAATATACTGCCTCCAGGAAATACATCTCAGTTCCAACGACAAACACAGGCTCAGAGTGAAGGGATGGAAGATGATACTCCAATCTAATGGCAAACAAAAGAAAGCAGATGTTGCAATACTTATATCACACAAAGTAGACTTCCAGATAAGGCAGGTAAAGAGAGACAAAGAGGGGCAGTATGTAATGATCAAAGGGACACTCCACCAAGAAGACATAACACTTATCAATATCTATGCACTCAACACAGGAGCACCAAAGTACATAAGGCAACTATTAACAAACCTAAAAGAAGATATTAATAATAACAATAAAATTAGGGGACCTCCACACTCCACTCAGATCAATGGAGAGATTTTCTAGACAGAAAATCAACAAGGAAAGAGTGGAATTAGATGAAATGCTAGGTTAGTTGGACTTAATAGATGTGTATATAGAACACTCCATCCAAAAGCAGCAGCAAACACATTCTTCTCAAGTGCACATGAAACGTTCTCAAGGACAGACAGTGTGTTGGGAAACAAGGCAAGCCTCAATATATTTAAGAAAATTGAAATAATGACAAGCATCTTTTCCAATCACAATGCTATAAAGCTAGTAATTAATTACTGGAAAAAAATAGAAAGGGTCAAAGATGTGGAGACTAAACAACATGCTGTTGAATGACCAATGGGTCATTGGAGAAATTAAAGGAAAAAGCAAAAAATTCCTGGAGACAAATGAAAATGAAAATGTAACATATCAACTCATGGGATGCAGCAAAAGCAGTACAAAGAGGGAAATTCATCACACTACAGGCTCACCTTAACAAACAGGAAAAATCCCAAATAAGCAATCTCAAACTATACCTAACTAAATTAGAAAAAGAAGCACAAACAAGCCCAAAGTCAGCAGAAGGAGAGAAATAATAAATGTCAGAGCAGAAATAAATGCGATTGAACCAAAAAAGGCAGTGGGAAAGATCAATGAAACAAGGACTGATTCTTTGAGAAGAAAAATAAAATTGACAAACCCCTAGACAGACTTACAGAGAAAAGAAGAGAGAAAGCTCAGATAAATAAAATTAGAAATGAAAGAGGAGAAATAACAGATACCACAGAAATACAAAGGAGTGTACAAGAATACTATGAAAAGCTATATGCCAACAAAATGGACAATCTAGAAGAAATGGATAAATTCTTAGACGCTTACAATCTCCCAAAGGTTAAGCAAGAAGAAATAGATAATCTGAATAGAACAATCACAAGTAAAGAGATTGAAACACTAATCAAAATCATCCGTAAAAATAAAAGCACAGCACCAGATGGATTCCCTGGAAAATTCTAACAGACTTTCAGAGAGAATTTAATACCTATTCTCAAGCTCTTCCAAAAAATTGGAGAACATGGAATGCTTCCTAACACGTTCTATGAGGCCAACATCACTCTGATACCAAAGCCTGACAGGGACAACACAAAAAAGGAAAACTACAGGCCAATATCATTGATGAACATAGATATGAAACTTCTCAACCAAACATTGGCAACCCGAATACAGCAATACATCCAAAAGATCATACATCATGATGAAGTGGAATTTACACCAGGCGCACAAGGATGGTTCAACATCTACAAATCAATCAGTGTGATACACTACATTAACAAAATGAGGACTAAAAACCACATGATCATCTCAGTAGATGCAGAGAAAGAATTTGACAAGATCTGACAACCATTTATGATAAAATCTCTTAACAAACTTGGGATAGAAGGAAATTACCTCAACATAATAAAGGTCATATATAACAAACCCACAGCCAACATCATACTCAATGGGCAAAAACTAAGCGCCATCCCCCTGAGAACAGGAACAAGGCAAGGATGCCCACTATCACCACTTATTCAACATAGTACTAGAAGTTTTGGCCAGAGCAATTAGGCAAGAGAAAGGAATAAAAGGAATCCAAATAGGGAGTGAAGAAGTGAACTTCTCACTGTTTGCAGACAACGTGATCTTATATACAGAAAACCCCAAAGAATCCATTGGAAAACTAATAGAAATAATTAACAACTTCAGCAAAGTTGTGGGGTGCAAAATCAACTTAGAAAAATCAGTTGCATTTCTATACTCTAATAACATGCTTACAGAATGAGAACTCAAGAATATAATTCCATTCACAGTCGCAACAAAAAGATTAAAATATCTAGGATTAAATTTAACCAAGGAGGTGAAGGACTTATACAATGAATACTATAAGACGTTATTGAAAGAAATAGATGATGTCATAAAGAGATGGAAAGAGATTTCATTCACATGAATTGGAAGAATAAACCTAGTTAGAATGTCCTTACTACCCAAAGATATCTACAAATTCAATGCAATCCCAACCAGAATCCCAATGACGTTCTTCACAGAAATAGAACAAAGAATCGTAAAATTCATATGGGGCAACCAAAGACCCCGAATTGCTAAAGCAATCCTGAGAAAGGACAAAGCTGGAGGCATCACAGTCCCTGACTTCAAAATGTACTACAAAGCCATAGTAATTAAAACAGCATGGTACTGGTACAAAAACAGGAACACAGATCAATGGAACAGAACTGAAAACCCAGAAATAAAACTGCGCATCTACAGACAGCTAATCTTCAACAAATGTGCCAAGAACATACAATGGAGAAAAGATAGTCTCTTCAATAAATAGTTTTGGGAAATCTGGACAACCACTTGCAAAAGAATGAAAGCAGACCATTATCTCATGTCATACACAGAAATAAACTCAAAATGGATGAAAGTCTTGAAGATAAGTCCTGAAACCATAAAACTCCTGGAAGATAATATAAGTAATACACTCTTTGACATGGAACTTAAAAGGATCTTTTCAAATACCGTGTCCTCTCAGACAAGGAAAAGAAAAGAAAAAAAAAAATGGGTCTTCATCAGACTAAAGAGCTTCTGCAAAGCAAAAGAAAGTAAGACTGAAACAAAAAGACAACCCACCATTAGGAGAAAATATTTGCAAATCATGTATCTCCAAGGGGTTAATCTGCATAATATATAAGGAATTTGCCGAACTGAACAACAAAAAAACAAACAGCCCAATCAAAATATGAACAGAGGATATGAACAGACATTTTTCCAAAGAAGATAGATGGCCAATAAGCATATGAAAAGATCTTCAACATCGCTAATCATCCCAGAAATACAAATCAAAACTCCATTGAGATACCACCTGACACCTGTTAAAATGGTTATAATCACTAGGGCTAAAAATAACAAATGTTGGCAAAGGTGTGGAGAAAATCGAACCCTCATACACTGCTGGTGGGAATGCAAACTGGTGCAGCCACTATGGAAAACAGTATGGAGATTCCTCAGAATTCTAAACATAGAAATACTATATGACCCAGCTATCCCCCTACTGGGTATCTATCCACACAACTGGAAATCAACAATCCAAAGTAACATATGCATCCCTATGTTCACTGCAGCACTATTCACAACAGCCAAGACATGGGAGCAACCCAAGTGCCCATAGACCAATGATTGGATAAAGAATACGTCACGTGGTGTATGTATACAGTAGAATACTACTCAGCCATAAAAAAGGACAAAATCATCCCATTTGCAACAACATGGATGCACCTGGAGTATACTATGTTAAGTAAAATAAGCCAAACTGAGAAAGACAAACACCATATGATTTCGCTCACATGTGGAATATAAACAAACACATGGATAAAAGAAAACAGTCCAGTGGTTGCCAGGGGAAGGAGGATGGAGGGATGGGCACTGGGGATGAAGATGGAGCACTTATATGGTGATAGACAAGAAATAATGTACAACTGAAATTTCACAATGATATAAACTATTATGAACTCAACAAAAAATATGTTAATGGATACATAATGTAAAGTGTGTGTTTGTGACATCAGTAATAGAAAATGCAGGGAGGAGTAACAGTGTAATGCCTTTGTAGGCAGTTAAATTGTTATCAGCTTAAAATAGAGTATTATAACTAATATAACAATTATAATATTATATAATAAACTATTATTATGATAAACTATTATTTTAAAGTGTTTTTTTAAGCCCAATGGTAACCACAAAGAAAATACCTATTGAAGATACAGGAAAGCAAATGTGAAAGGAATCAAAGCATGTTACTGCAAAAAAGTCAGTAACACAAAGGAAGACAGCAAAAGGGGAATGAGGGACAAAGTAACTATAAGGCAGTAAACAACCAAATGGCAACAATAAGTCCTTCTCTATCAATAGTTACTTTAAATGTAACTAGATTAAACTCCCCAATAAAAAGACATACAATGGCTGAATGAATCAAAAAATAAGATCCAACTATATGCTGTCTACAAGAGACTCACTTTAGATTCAAGGACATACATAAGCTGAAAGTGAAAGAACTAAGAAAGATATTCCATGCAAATGGTAACCAAAAGAGCGCACATGTGGCCATACTTATACCAGACAAAATAGACCTGAAGTCAAAAAGTCTCAGAAGGGGCCAGCCCCGTGGCGCAGTGGTTAAGTTCGCATGTTCAGCTTCAGTGGCCCAGGGTTCACTGGTTCAGATCCTGGGTGCGGACCCACGCACTGCTTGGCAAGCCATGCTGTGGCAGGCATCCCACGTATAAAGTAGAAGATGATGGGCATAGATACTAGCGCAGGGCCAGTCTTAGCAAAAAGAGGAGGATTGGCAGCAGATGTTAGCTCAGGGCTAATCTTGGTCAAAAGAAAAAAACTCTCAGAAGTGATAAAAAAGGACATTACATAATAATAAAAGGTCAGTTTTCCAGGAAAATATAACAATTGTAAATACATATACACCCATCAGAACACCCAAATATAAGCAGGAAAACATTGAAACAACTCAAAGGAGAAGAAGACAGCAGCAAAACAAAAAAGTAGGGGATTTCAGTACCCTACTTTCAATACTGGATAAACATCCAGAAAGAAAATTAATAACAAAACAAAGGATTTGAACAACAGTGTAGACCAAATGGACATAATACACATAAACAAAATATTTCAGCCAACAGCAGCAGAATACACATTTTTCTCAAGCGTACGTGGAACATCCTCTAGGATAGATCACGTTAGGTCACAAAACAAGTCAATAAATTTAAGAAAACTGATATGGTACCAAGTAAGTTTTCTAACCAAGATGGAATGAAAATAGAAATTAATGGCAGAGAGAAAACTGTAAGTATAAATATGTGGAAATTAAACACAAATATCTGGAAATTAAAGAACACACTCATGAAAAGCCAGAGTCAAAGAAGACATCAAAAGAGAAATTAGATAATATCTTGAGACAAATCAAAATATAATACACCCAAACTTGTGGGATGCTGCAAAAGCAGTGCTAAGAGGGAAGTTTAAAATAGCAATGAATGCCTGCATTAAAAATGAAGAAAGATTTCAAATAAACAACTTAACTTTGCACCTCACAGAATTGGAAAAAGAAAAAAAATCTAAGCCCAGAGTTAGCAGAGGGAAGGAAATAATTAAGATTAGAGTAAAGTGGCATTAAAAACAGACACACAGACCAGCAGAATAGAATAGAGGACCCAGAGATGAACTGATGTATATACAGTCAACAAATATTTGACAAAGGCATAAAGAATATACAAAGGGGAAAGGATAGTCTCTTCAATAAATGCTATTGGGAAAATTGGATATCCACATGCGAAAGAATGAAATTGGACCCTTAGCTTACACCATTCACAAAAATTAAGTCAAAATGGAATAAAGACTTAAATGTAAGACCTGAAACTCTAAAACTAGAAGAAAACATAAGGAAAAATCTCCTTGACGTTGGTCCTAGCAGTGATTTTTTGGCTGTGATACCAAAAGCACAAGCAGCAAAAGCAAAAGTAAACAAATGGAACTACACAAACTAAAAAAACTTTGGTACAGCAAAGGAAACAATCAACAAAATGAAGAGGTAACCTATGGAATGGGAGAAAGTATTTGAAAATTATATACCTGATAAGAGGTTCCTATCCAAAATACATAATGAATTCCTATGACTCACCAGCCAATAAACAAATAACTTGATTAAAAAATGGTCAAGAGACTTGAATAGACATTTCTCCCAAGAGGATATACAAACAGCCAAAAAGCATATGAAAAGATGCTCAACAGCACTAATCATCAGGGAAATGCTAATCAAAAGCACAATGACATATTTCACACCTATTTGGATGACCATTGTTTAAAAAAAAGCAATCAAAAACACGGAAAATAACAAGGATTGGTGAGAATGTGGAGAAATTGAAAACCTTGTGCGCTGCTGATGGGAAGGTGCAGCCACTTTGGAAGACAGTATGACAGTTCCTTAAGAAATTAAAAATAGGACTACCATATGGGATCATTTCTTGGTATTTATCCAAAAAGAATTGAAATCAGTATCTGAAATAGATATTTGCAGTCTCATGTTCACTGTAGCATTATTGATGATAGCCAAGAGGTTGGAAGAACCTAAATGTCCCTTGACAGAGGAATAGATAAAGAAAATGTATATACATATGATGGAATGGTTTTCAGCCATTTAAAGAGAAGGAAATCCTGTCATATGCTGCAACAAAAATGAACCTTGAGGACATTGTGCTGAGTAAAATAAGTCAGTCACAGAAGGACAGGCACTGCGTGATTTCACTTCTATGAAATATCTGAAGTAGTCAAAATCATAAAACAGAAAGTAGAATGGTGATTGCCAGGAGCTGGGGTGAGGGGTAATCGGAAGTTGCTGTTCAATGACTTTCACTTTCAGTCATGCAAGATGAAAAAGTTCTAGAAATCTTTTTTACATTAATGTACATATAGTTAGACTATAATGTATATTAAAAATTGTTAGAGGATAAATTTATGTTACATGTTTTTTACCATAATAAAAAAAAAGGCCAATGAAAGTATTACTGAGTGCTGTGGAAATAGATTGATAGACTTTTAACGTTGGACCAATTCTAAACAATCCGTATTGCAGATGAGCACATTGAGATGTGGCAGAGAGATCACATGACTACCTGGTGATCAACCCATGACCTGGATCCTAGTCTCCTGAGTCCCTCTGCAGGACTTTTCTTCCTATAACCTAAACTGATGTGTCCTTACTTTATTGAGTTGACAAATGAGACAAAGCAACATTTTTGTGACTTTAATTTTATACATGTTTAATACCATCACCTGCGTAGGATACACTGAAGAAGCGTTTAAGTAAAAGATTTATAATTTCTTGATGTTTTGTTGCATTTTAAAAGGCATTGAATATTTTATTAGCATTCTTATTTTTAATTCATAGTAACCTGTTCTTCATGGAATATTTAAAGAATGTGCTCATAAATTGTGTGTATATATTTTTTGCAGCCAAGGAGATTGTTAATTGAAAAGTGATGTAAGTGATGTACAAACCTTAAATAATTGATATGATACTGTTGGATCAAAGAGGCTGTCGGTGAGCACTTTCAGAAGGTGACAAGAAAACCCTGTATACAAAGAATATATAAGTGCAGCCTTACAGCAAGGGGATTGTTTTTCACTGAGTTGTGTGCAGAGCCTTGCAGGTGCCAGTTTGATTTTCATTATAGCAGCAAAGGCATGGAACTGGCCATTCACCACATTGTTTTCTTTGTACTAAGGAGCCAGAACATGGACCCATAGTTACTTATATGGGAGCAGAAATCCTTCAGGCCTCTGCAGGTAACAGTACTTTTCCTGATGCCAGTTGCATCTTGTTTCTTCCTTTTCTCACTATGTGGCATTTGCTCAACCTTTCAAGGACACCCTGCCCTTTTCTTCATCAGTAATGTGAACTCTGGTTTGTGTCTAATAGGCCATATATCTTACTGATACCTAGAATATCAGAACCAGAGACGAGGCCTTCATAGTATCTGGTCTAGGTCAGTCCTCTTGTTTTACGGATGAGTACAATGGAACTCAGAAGAGGAGAGGGATAGGAGATGGGTGGGATACTTGCCAAAAGTTTCACAGCCTGATACCAATAGAACTGGGATTCAAATTCAGGTCTTCTATTCCCAACCTAGCGTTCTTTCCACTGTCTTACTTGACACACTACTGATTTAAGTTTGGTGAGAACAGTTAAGGGATAGTATGACTGATATAGAACTTTACCCTCAAAGCTACATTAGAAATTAATCTAGTGAAAGAATATGGGTCAGATTATAGGTCTAATTGCCCTTCCAATGCAGTCATGTGAAATAATATCATCACCATCATTATTACTATCACCTGAACTCATTAATTGACTGCTTGAGGGAGAAATTGACACCTTCAGCATCATAGTGGGATTTTATCACATTGCTTTCCAGTGGTAGGGTAAGCAAACAGAATTATTAAACATGTAAAAGGTTTGAATAAAAAAATGAACAAACTTGGTTTAATGCTCATAGATAGAACCCAATGTGCAACATTAGAGAATATACATTATAAGCACACATGGAAATTTTATAAGAATTGACTATGCACTAGTTCAAACAGCAAGTCTTAAAAAATTTGGAGGAATCAGTATTATACGGATGATCCAGTTCTGCTTCAGATATGACTAAATAAGCTCCTATCAGACTGACTTTCCTGCAAATAACAAATATAAACTCTAGATAACCTATAAAACCAACAAATATGTGAAGTTACTAAAGACTAATCAAAAGCAGACAGATTCTGATTGGAATAGACACCTGGAAGAAGAGAACAGCATTGTGTGAGTTTCCTGGTTTTATGGCTTTTATCCTAAGGGTAGGTCACAGTTCGTACCACATGGGATGGCTACCATAGAAAATACACAATATTTCTGACCTAAAGAACTAGAGGACAGAATTCAGGGCAAAGACTGCTGCTAGAATCTGAAGATGATATTCAGAGAGGGGGATGCACTAATTATTTTTAAATACCTATATGATCCTAGTACCATACATGTATGCATGGACAGACTCCAAGTACTTCAGCTAAAGACAACAGAACTGAACTGAGATTTTAGCTGCTATCTACCAATAGACTTTTGCAGTTTGAGTCCAACAAAGTCAAATGCCTGCTTTAAAAAAAATCAAACTGAAAAATACAATAACTGAAATAAAAAATTCAGTGAATTAATTAATAAATGAGAGGGAATGATGAAAAATAGAAAAATCATTGGGGCCGACCCGGTGGTGCAGCGGTTAAGTTCACACATTCTGCTTCAGTGGCCCAGGGTTTGCTGGTTCAGATCCCAGCTGCGAACATGGCACTACTTGGCAAGCCTCACTGTGGTAGGCATCCCACATATAAAGTGGAGGAAGATGAGCATGGATGTTAGCTCAGGGCCAGTCTTCTCAGCAAAAAAGAGGAGGACTGGCAGTACTTAGCTCAGGGCTAATCTTCCTCAAAAAAAAAAAAGAAAAGAAAAAGAAAAATCTCCATCAGACAAACATCATAGTAGTAATAACTGCAAGAGAGAATCATCAATGGATGCAAAAATTAGCAGAAGTATGATAAGAAACAGGACATTTTCAAAGTCTCAAAATAACTCCTTCATGAGATACTTTAAATTACAAAGAGGGAAAATAGAAACTTTACAATAAAGAAACTTGGTAGAGAGTCAGCTTGATGGCATAGTGGTTAAATTTGGTGCGCTCCACTTCGGTGGGCCAGGTTCACAGGTTTGGATCCTGGGCGTAGACCTACACCACTCATCAAGCAATGCTGTGGTGGCATCCCACATACAAAAAATAGAGGAAAGATTGTCACAGGTGTTAGCTCAGGGCTAATCTTTCTCAAGCAAAAAGAGGAAGATTGGAAACAGATGTTAGCTCACAGCCAATCTTCCTCACACACAAAAAAAATGAAACTTGGTAGATATTACCTTAACCATGTGATCAAAGCTAACATCACCAGAAACAGACCATATCAATATCATTTACCCTCTGATATTATATACTTAGAAGCTCACAGCATCACTTCTGTGGTATTCTTGCCAAAAATGCATAACTGTCATCTAATAATGAGACTACATCAGACAAATCGAAATTGAGGACATTCTACAAAATAACTGAGAAAAATACAAAGACTGAAAAACTTACAGATTAGAGGAGATGAGAGATGTGGGATTCACATCAACTAAATTCAATGTGGGATTCTAGATTGGATCCTGGGGCCAAAAAAAGGGACATTAGTAAGAAAACTGGCAAAATTCTAATACGATCTCTGGATTAGTTCATTGTTTTATACTGATGTTAATTTTCTAGTTTTGGTAATTGTACTATTCTTGCATAGAATGTTAACATTAGGGAAAGCTGGGAGAAGTATAAAATTATTCACGAAATAAGTTTAGGTTTTTAAAAAACAATTCACTACTGGGCTTAACAGCAGAGTGGAGGTGACAGAGGAAAGCATCATTGAAGTTATATCAATAGGAATTATCCAGGCTGAGAATGAGTGTAGGGATCAGAATACCAAAAAAAGAGGAGGAAAACAAACAGAACCTCAGGGACTTGTGGGACAATATCAAACAGTGCAATATACATATTATTGGATATCAAGAAGGAGAACAAAGAGAAAAGGAGACATTAAAATATTTTTGAAAGAATAATGGCTAAAATTTTTCTGAGTTGAATGAAAGACATAAGTATACACCTTCAAGAAGTTCAGCAAACTGCAAAAAACATAAACAGGCTAGTGATGTCAGCAAGATGTCAGAGTCAGCTGTTCCCTTTCTCTCTCCCCATTTGAAGTACAACTAAATGGACATTCATTACCCAAAAGAGAATACCCACACAGCACACCATGACATCTGAGAGACCCATGCAGCTATACATCTAAAGTTGGATGGACTCGCTCCCCAGGAACTGGTGGAGATAGGTGAGCACTCCCTAGCCTTCCCTGGCAGCCCTGTGCACTCACCTGAATCCTTTCTCAGCTGGTGTGAATGCCCATAGTATGGCTGCAGCCCCAAAATTGGGAATGTGCCTCAGTGCAACTGTGGGAAAGGGCAATGCTAGCCCGGGCCCAGGAGCCAACACTTTGCTGGCCAATAGGAGAGCCCACCCTGCCACTGTGGTCTAAACACATGGCCCAGGCCTGGACCTCATGAAGAAGCCCTGCCCACCAACCACAGTGGTTGGCACCACTGTAAGAAGAGGTGGCAGCCGATAGATGCACATACAACTGCTTTCCTGGCTGGCACAAGCGCCCATAGTACTACTTTAGCTCCACAAATGGGAATGCATCTCAGCACAGTGGCACCCCGAGCCTGCGTGCAAATACTTTGCCAGCCAATGGGACCATCCACCATACCCACATAACTTCCAGCAGACAGGGTGGGATCAGAAACACAATTCCCGATTATGCCCAGTGGTTGCAGGTGGTGTCTGCAACCTGATACTACTACAAATGTGCCACCAAAAGATTAGTTCATGAAACACCCTGAGAAACTACAGCAAGAATTCAGAACAGAAGGAGAATGACAAATCTCCAGAAACCAACGCTGAAATCAGAGAAATTTACAACTAAATGACAGTAAATCCAAAAAAATCTGTCATAAAGAAACTCAACAAGTTAAAAGAAAATTCATAAAGACAGTTTAATGAGTTCAGGAGTAAAATTAATGAGGAAAATGAGCACCTTACCAGAGAGATTGAAGCTATAAAAAAAAAAAAGCAGAAACTCTGGATATGAAGAACAGAATTAATGAGAAAAAAAATAATGTAGAATCCTAAAAAACTAGAGCTGATGTTATGGAGGAAAGAATTAGTAGTTAGAGTATAGAAATAGAGAAGTGCTTCAGGTAGAAGAGGTGAGAGAACTAAGATTTTTAAAAAGTGAAAGAATTCTTCAAGAAATACCAGACTCAACATAAGGGTTATAGGTATTCCAGAGAGAGAAGCAAGGGAGAAAGGAGCAGAGAGCTTGTTCAAAGAAAGAATAGCTGAAAACTGCCCAAACCTGGGGTAGAAACTGGACTTACAAATACATGAAGCCAATAGAATTCCTAATTACATTAATGCTAAGAGACCTTCGCCAAGGCATATAATGGTAAAACTGGCAAAAGCCAATGAGAGAGAAAAAATATTAAGGGCAGCAAGGCAGAAGAGAATAATCTACAAAGTAACCCCTAACAGGCTTTCAGCAGATTTCTCAGCAGAAACCTTACAGGCTAGGAGCGAATGGAATGATATATTCAAAATACTGAAAGACGAAAACTTTTAGCCAAGAACACTCTATCCAGCAAAACTATCCTTCAGATATGATGGGGAAATAAAAGCTTTCCCAGATAAACAAAAGCTGAGGGAATTCATCACCATTGACCTCCATTACAAGAAACGATTAAGGATGCCCTCATACCTGAAAAAAAAAAAACGCAAAGATCTAAAAAACTTTGAGCAAGGAGATAAAAATGAGAATATAAATGTTCTTAGAAAACTACAGCTGTCTTTCAGAACAAGGTAGCAAATACTTAACTATAACTTAAAAGATGAACAGAAGGAAAGCATCAGAAGTAACTGTGCACACCTCAACTAACAAACTCACAACACCAAGTGGAATAATTCGTGACAAAATAACTCAGGAGGGGAAGAGAAATGGATGGAACCGGCTTAGGCTACAAGAGATAAGATGCTACCAGAAAATAGACTATCTCATCTATTAGATCTTTTATACAAACCTCACAGTAACCACTAAACAAAAAATCAGAGAAGAGCCACAATTCATAAAAAAAAAGAGAACACTGAGAAAACTGTCACAGAAAACCACCAAAATGAAATGGTAGTCAGAAATACAAAGGAAGAGAAACAATGGAAATATAGAACAACCGGAAAACAAGAGATAAAATGGCAGTATTAAGCCCTCATAGATCACTGATCACTCTAAATGTAAATGTATTGAATTCTCCAATCAAAAGACACAGAGTCACTGTATGGATTAAAAAACAAGACCCAACAATATGCTGCCTCCAGGAAACACATCTCTACCCTAAAGATAAACATAGGCTCAGAGTGAAGGGATGAAAGAGGAAATTCCAAGCATTTGGCAAACAAAAGAAAGCAGGTGTTGCCATTCTTATATCTGACAAAGCAGATATCAAGATAAAAAAGACAATGAGGGACAAAGTGGGGCAGTATATATTGATCAAAGGGACTTTCCACCAAGAGAACATAATGCTTATTAACATTTATGCACCTAACACAGGAGAACCAAAGTATATATGGCAACTATTAACAGACCTAAAGGTAGAAATTAACAGCAACACAATAATAGTATGGGACCTCCACTCTCCACCTACATCAATGGATAGATCATCCAGACAGAAAGTCAACAAGAAAATAGTGGATTTAAATGAAACCCTAGATCAGATGGACTTGATACATAGAGAGCATTCCATCCAAAAACAGCAGAATTCACATTCTTCTCAAGCGCACGTGGATCACTCTCAAAAACAGACCATATGTTAGGAAACAAGTCAAGCCTCAATAAATTTAAGAAGACTGAAATCATAACAAGCATCTTTTTGGACCATAAGGCTATGGAACTAGAAATCAACTATCAGGGAAAAAGCTAGGAAAGTCACAAATATGTGGAGGTTAAACAACATACTACTAAACAACCATTGTATCAATGAAGAAACCAAAGGAAAAATCAAAAAAATACCTGAAGAAAAATGAAAATACAATATAACCACTCTTGTGGGATGTAACAAAAGTGGTTCTAAGAGGGAAATTCATAGCAATACAGGCACACCTCAACAAACAAGAAATATATCTAGTAATTTTAAACTACACCTAACAGAAGTAGCAAAAGATAAACAAATGAAGCCCAAAGTCAGCAGAAGGAGGGAAATAATAAAAACGAGCTGAAATAAATAGAGACTGAAAAAAACGGTAGAAGGGGTCAGTGAAACTAAGAGCTGGTACTTTGAGAAGATAAACAAACTTGACAAACTTTTACCCAGTCTCACTAAGAAAAAAAGAGAGAAGGCTCAAATAAATAAAATGGGGATTGTAAGTGGAGAAATTACAATGGATACTCCAGAAATACAAAGGACTCTCAGAGAATACTATAAAAAGCTATATGCCCGCAAATAGGGTGACCTAGAAGAAATGAATAAATTCTTAGACTGATACAACCTCCCAAAACTGAATCAAGAAGAAATAGAGAATCTGAATAGACCAATCACTAGTAAAGAGTTTGAAACAATAATTAAAACCTACCAAAAAACGAAAGTCTGAGACCTGATGACTTCTCTGAAGAATTATACCAAACATTCAAAGAAGATTTTAATACCTATCCTTCTCAAACTATTCCACAAAACTGAAGGGAATGGAACACTTCCTACCTCGTGCTGTGAGGCCAACATTACCCTGCTACCAAAACCAGACAAGGACAGCACAAAGAAGGAAAATTACAAGCCAATATCACTGATGAACATAGGTGCAGAAATCCTCAACAAAATATTAGCAAACTGAATACAGCAATACATTAAAAGGATCATACACCATGATCAAATGGGATTCATCCCAGGGACGCAGGGATGGTTCAACACCCACAAATCAATGTGATACATCACATTAACAAAATGAGGAATAAAAATCATATGATCACCTCAGATGCAGAGAAAGCATTTGACAAGATCCAACATCCATTTATGATAAAAACTCTCAATCAAATCAGTAGAGAAGGAAAGTATCTCAACATAATAAAGGGCATATATGACAAACCCACAGCCAACATTGTACTTAACAGGGAAAAACTAAAAGACATCCCTCTGAGGACTGGAACAAGATAAGGGTGTCCATGTTTTCCACTCATATTCAATATAGTACTGGAGGTTTGGGCCAGAGCAATTAGGCAAGAAAAAGGAATAAAAGGTATCCAAATTGGAAAGGAAGAAATGAAACTCTCACTGTTTGCAGATGACATGATTCTGTATGTAGAAAATCCTAAGATTCCTTCAGAAAACTGTTAGAAATAATCAACAACTACAGCAAAGTTGCAGGGTAGAAAATTAACTTACAAAAAGTCAGTTGCATTTCTATACACTAATAATGAACTAGCAGAAAAAGAAGTCAAGAATGCAATCCCATTTATAGTCGCAACAAAAAGAATAAAATATCTAGGAATAAATTTAACCAAAGAGGTGAAAGACCTACACACTGAAAACTATAGTACATTGAAAGAAATTGAAGAAAATATAAAGAAATGGAAAGACACTCCACACTCATGGATTGGAAAAATAAACATAGTTAAAATGTCCATATTACCTCAAGCAGTCTACAGATTCAGTGCAATCCCAGTCAATATCCCAATGGCATCCTTCACAGAAATAGAACAAATAATCCTAAAATTTATATGAAACAACAAAAGACCTCTAATAGACAAAGCAATCCTGAGCAAAAAGAACAAAGCTAGAGGCATCACAATCTCTGACTTCAAAATATACTACAAAGCTACAGTAATCAAAACAGGATGGTACTGGCAAAAAATGGACACATAGATCAATGGAACAGAATTGAAAGCCCAGAAATAAAACCACACATCTATGGTCAGTTAATCTTTTCAACAAAGGAGCCAAGAACATGCAATGGAAAAAGTAAAGTCGCTTCAATAAATGGCGTTGGAAAAACTGGACAGCCACATGCAAAAGAATGAATGTAGACCATTATCTTACACCATACACAAAAATTAACTCAAAATTTATTAAAGACTTGAAGGTAAGAGCCAAAACAATAAAATTCCTGGAAGAAAATAAAGGTAGTACTCTCTTTGAAATCAGTCTTAGGAGCATCTTTTCAAATGCTGTGTCTACTCAGGCAAGGGAAACAAAAGAAGTAATAAGCAAATGGGACTACATCAGACTGAAAAGCTCCTGCAAGGCCAAGGAAACCATGAAGAAAACAATAAAGCCAACCCACCAACTGGGAGAAAATACTTCCAAATCATACATCTGACAAGCCGTTAATTTCTAAAATATATAAAGAACTCATAAAACTCAACAACAAAAAGACAAAGAACCTGATCAAACACGGGCAGAAGACATGAATAGACATTTCTCCAAAGAAGTTATACAGATGGCCAACAGACACATGAAAAGATATTCAACATCACTAATAGGGAAATGCAAATCAAAACTACAATGAGATATCGCCTTACAACTGTCAGAATGGCTGTAATTATCAAGACAAAAAATAACAAATGTTGGAGGTGATGTGGAGAAAAGAGAACCTTCATACATGCTGGTGCGAATGCACACTGGTGCAGCCACTATGGAAAACAGTATGAAGACTTCTCAAAAAATTAAAAATAGAAATATCATATGATCCAGCTATCCCACTACAGTGTATTTATCCAAAGATCTTGAAATCTACAATCCAAAGAGATTTACTCACCCCTTTGTTCACTGCAGCATTATTCACAATAGCCAAGACATGGAAGCAACCCAAGTTCCCCTGCTACTGATGAATGGATAAAGAAGATGGGGTAAATATATACAACGGAATACTACTCAGCCATAAGAAGAGACGTAATTGTGCCACTTGCAACAACATAGATGGACCTTTAGGGTATTACATTAAGCAAAATAAGCCAGTCAGAGAAAGACAAACACCATATGATTTTACTCATATGTGGAAGATAAACAAACATATGGATTAGTGATGATCAGAGGGGAAGGGGATTTGGAGCATGGGCAAAAGGGGGTAAAGGGGCACATATATGTGGTGACGGATAAAAATTAGACTATTGGTAGTGAGCATGATGCAGTCTTTACAGATACTGATAAATAATAATGTACACTTGAAGTTATACAATGTTATAAACCTTTATGGTTTCAATAAGATAACTGGAAAAAATTTAAAAATGAAAAATAAAATGTAACCTATCTTTCTAGAGGAAAAAAAAAAAGGATAAACAGAAAGACTATCATGCCTAGGTAAATCATTGTCAAACTGCCAAAGACTGATTATAATATAAGAGAAAATTTTGAAAGTAGCCACATTGCATACAGGCAAAAAAGTGATTCAAACAGTGTCTGGCATTGCATCAAAGGCCAGAAGACAGTGCACATCTTTAAAGTGCTGAAAGAAGAAAAAACCATCAACCAAGAATTCTATATCCAGCAAAAAAAAAAAAAAATCCTTCAAGAATAAAGGTGAAATAAATACATTCACATATTTTTTAATATATGGCTAGGAGAATTTGTTGTAAACAGATTTGCACCACAAGAAATGCTAAAGAAGTGCTTCAGGCTGATGGAAAATGATACCCAGTGAAAATTCCCATCTTTACAAAAGAATGAAAAGCACTGGAAATGACAATATTTTTCCTTTTTATTTGTTTAACAAAATTTTTAAGTATATGTGATGATTTAAAGCAAAAATTTTATTATTGTCTTGTGGAGTTATAACACACGTAGGTATACTGCATATGAAAACTAAAGTATCAAGGATGAGGAGGACAGAAACAGAACCTATAAAGTTACAAGTTTTCTACATTTTACACCAAGTGGTACAATATCAACTCTAAGTAGACTGTGAAAAATTAAGATTATGTACTGTAATTTCTTAGAGCAACTACTAGCAAAGTAGCTTAGAAGCCAATATGTAAATTAAAATGGAATTATAAAATATATCCAAATATTCCAAAAGAAAGAAGGAAAGGAGGAACAGGAGAACAAAGCACAGAGAGACAAACAGAAAACAAATAATGAAACAGTAGACCTAAACCAAATATATCACTAATTACACTAAATGGAATGTGCAAAACCTCCCAGTCACAAAGCATAAATTGTCAGAAAGGATAAAAAGAAATACCCAACTATATACTATCTACGTGAGATGCATTTAAAATATAAAGACACACAATCTATATAAACTTAAGTTGAAAATGAAAGGATGAAAATTACTCAAATCGTAAGATAAGAAAGTGTAGCTATATGAGTATCAAAATGAAGAGGAATTTAATATATAACTGCATTAGAAAACATAAAGAGGGACAATGCATATTGATAAAAGATCAGTCAGAAGATTTAACAATCATAAATGGGTATGTACCTAATAACAGCTTCAAAATACATGAAGCAAATATTAACAAAAGTAAAGGGAAACATAAGCACTTTCATTCTCATAGATAGATATTTTAACACACTTCCCTCAGCAACTGATAAAACAACTCAACTAAAAGAAAGTCAGTAAAGACATAGCTGATACCACCTTGATCTAATTGATATTTATTCATACTACACCCAACAACTGCAGAATACACATTCTTTTCTAACATACTTAGTATGTTCACGATAGGGTGTATGCTGGGCCATAAAACAATTTTAGTAAATTTATACAGACTGAAATCAGACAAAGTATATTCTCTGACCACAATGGAATAAAATCAGAAATCAATAATATATCTACAAAATCACAAGGGAAATTAGAAAATATTTTGAATATATGATAATGAAAATATAGCATATCGAAAAACAATGCTTAAGGGGAAGTTTTTGGTTTTAAATAGAAGTATTTGCTCTGAATGTAATGCAATTAAGGTAGAAATCAATAACAAAAAGATAAATTACTCCTCTGTGTACATTTAGAAATTTAGAGACACTTATAGCAAATTCAGAAGTCATAAAATAAATTGCAAATTTTTTAACTTAGAACAGTAATTAAAATACCACATATCAAAATTTGGGGGATGAAGTTAAAGCAAAACTGTAAGAAAAATATGTAGCCTTAAATGCCCGTATTTGAAAAGAATAAAGTGTGTGGACAATTAATTGAGTATGTAAACTTAAGAGTCTTGGGAAAGCGAAGCCAAACTGATGTAGAGAGAGGAGCAGGAAAATTATAATAAAGATAATTAGAAAACAAACATTGAAGAATATCAACAAGGCAAAAATTAGTTTTTCTTAAAAACTAATAAAATAGATAAACCTCTGCCAAGATTGATCAAGAAAAAAGAGGCATAAATAACATAAGGAATAAAAAAGGAGAATTAACTACAGATTGAAGAGAAATTTAAAAGTTAAGAGAATACTTGGAACAACTTTATACCAGTGCTTTTGAAAGCTTAAATGAATTTAACACGTTCCTAGAAAAACGTAACTCCCCAAACTAAACAAATAGAAAGCCTGAATAGTTCTTTAAGGATTAAAGAAATTGAATTGGTTATTTACAAGTGTTTCTGTGAAGGAAATACAAGGCCTAGACGATTTTCCAGCCAACTTCTAGCAAACTTTCAAGAGAATAGATCATTTCAATCTAAACTATCCCAGAAAGAGAAAAAGTGAGACTTCTTCTCAATTTATTTTCTGAGGCCATTATAACCTTGATAACAAACAGACAAGGATGGTACAAGAAAAAAATTGCAGGCCAGTCTCTCATGAACTGAGAAGTAAAAGTTCTTAAAAAATTAGTAGATTCAATTCACTGATTTATTTTCTTAATGTTATTTTTATAAAGTGTGAAAGAAAGGAAAACTAAGCATTATATTCTTTAGGGACACATACATAGGTGATAAAAACTTTTTTAAGTAAGGGAATAATAAACATGAAATTCATGGTAGTGGCTACTTAGACGGAAAGGCAGGGAATGGTAGCAGAAGAACCTAAGTAGTTTAAATCTGTTGGATTGTTCTGGTTAAATTATTAAATTTTTAATTAATAAACTGAAGCCACCATCTCAGTCTTCTTGGAATTTACAGTCTAGTGGATAGTTCAGTTCAAACATGCAGATAAAAACAATATACTTTATTAAGGGTTTTGATGAGTCAAGACTGGGTGCTGAGATTTGCAAGGATCAGGAAAAAGTTCCTAGATGAGATGATATCTAAACTGAGACCTAAAGGATAAGTAAGGTAATCATAATCTAGGGAAATGAGAGAAAATATCAGCCTTAGCAAAGCTTACACCCTGAGTAAAGGCAAGGGAAAGAGTAGCGAGAGTTCTGGCTGGACGTAAGAAAGGAGCAGGTTATGAAGGATACTGAGTTAATGGTGAAATGACATGGCCTTAGCTTTTGCCCTACAGAAGCTTGCTTGTCTCTCAGGTTTCAAACGTAAGAAAAGAATACACTTATGGTACTGCTACATTTTGTAAAATAATGGCCTATATTTTAAACTGATTCAAATGGTAATTGATGTATCAGTTTAAGCGAGAAGACCTGTATCTCAAATCTCATTCCAAGTATCATTCTGCCATTTTTTACCAGTGAAAGAGAAATATTTATTTTGTTACTCATTCATACTGTACTCATTTCCTAAGAAAAATTAAGATGTAATGAGGAAACAGGATATTTATGTAGTTTCAAAGTACATCCCTACAAAATTGTTATTAATCACAAAATGAAAGTAACTTTATAATGGAAAAACCTGGCACACACTACCTTATCAAGTGAGTAAAGTGAACATTATCAATAATGCACTAATAAAAATTGTCTGCCACCTGATAGGCTGCAATGAGAAGAACACAGCGTCACTTCTCTGATATTCCTGTCAAAGATACATAATCTGAATCTAATCATGAGGAAATATCAGACATACCCAAATTGTGGAACATTCTTCAAAATAACCTGTAATCTTCAAAAGTCTCAAAATCATGAAGATTCAAGGAGTCACTGAGAAATTTTGTAGATGGGTGGAAAAGAGACATGACAACTAGATGCATGCAGCATGATTCTGAACCAAACATGCAGCTTTTCTGAAGTTTGAGAGTTTATACACACACAAACACATATATTTTAAAGGAGTACAGAAATAAAAGTTCTAGAAACCTGGAATGATTTGATAAGTGTTATTTGGTTTCCATCAGCTACAGGCATTGACCTCAGTAGCTGAAACACTTGGTAATTTAAATATCAGGACTTATTTCTTAGAGCTTAAATATGGCCTTCAACTTAAAGAGATTTCTTTATTGGAAAAATGATTGTTCTTACGAAAGGAAAATGAAACTTTCATTGTAGACTTTATAGCTATATAATTGAAACACGTTTAAAATACTTGCAGAGGAATTTTTAAAACAGCCGTTAACTCATTTTATGAAAATTCCTTAAAAGGGATGACAGCCATTCAAGGTACATTTCGTGCCAATGTGAACACACTATGTTGTCATTTAACATAGAGATTCAGGAAAATGGATGATCCCAGTACTCAGATGGGAACATTTGGTATCCTATGTGTCCTATGGTAGAATGTTCTAGCTGCAGGGAGGAACCTACTGCACAAATGAAAAAGCACAAAGGCCATCATCAACAATTCTAAGGGAATAATTCTATTCCTTTATGTCTAACAAGTCTGGAGATAGACTTGGTAGTTTCTGTTTGGGAGGGGGAAGAGAGACTGAGAATAGAAGCCTAACAGAAAGAAACCTAGCAAGGGTAAGGGTCATACATATACACATGTATACACATACATACTCAGAAAGGGGAGGAGTGAGACTGAAAGGAAAATAAGAGTGGGACCCAGGAAGAGAAGGAGACAGACAACAGGAAGGCTAAGGGAGGAGATAGAATGGAGAGGAAACGAGACTGCTAGTGGGTTAGGTGTGGGGGATGGGTAGCAATTGGAAGGGTGAATACAGAGAAACCCTATTTAGGCCTTTCCCACACCCTGTGATAATGCAGCCTCTCTGCCTGCCCTCCTGAAGCTTACATCCCAGCGTCCTCATGTTTGTACTTAGACATAGCCGGGCATCAAGCTGAAGGCTTTCTGGCTTGCCCAGTAAATGAAAGAGAACAGTAACATGAGACGTTAAAATGGTCATATACACATCTCAGTTTCTGTTTCTATGCCCTTTCCTCTTGAGGTTTTATGAGATGTGGGAAATGTACTAAAAGCATTCTTTATGGTTGGCCTCTGCTCTTGCTCAGTTCATTCTCACGTGTGGAAGCAGTCTGTTTAGAGAGGAAAAAGCAGCAATATTAGGTCTCATTAACACCTCTGACTGCAGCAAATGAGAGCCTTAATGTAGACCACACTTCAGTGTGTAGTTGTGTTCCTTGAAAGATAACTTGGTTTCTCTTGAATCTTGACAATATAGTTTAGCAAATCCCTGTGTTTTAAAACATGTGCTTTAAGTTTGGCACTTTATTATAAACATACACTTATCCTACGTCCCAGTAATCTCACTCCTAGCTATTTACCCAAGAAAAATGGAAATATTTCTCCACAAAAAAAAAGACTTGGACAAGAATGATCTTAGAAGCCTTATTCATAAGTAACTAAAATCCCTAAACAATACACATGTCCACCATTCAGTGAAATGATAAATTGTGATGTAGCCATACAATGGGATAATATTTAGCAGTAAAAAGAAGTGAACTGTTGATACACTCTACAACATGGATTCAGAATTTTATTCTGAGTGAAGAAAAGCCACATTCAGAAGCCTACCTACTATATCATTCCAGTTATTTGAAATTCAAGAAATTGTAAAATAATCTATAATGACACAAAGCAGTTCAGTGGTTGCCTAGGGCTCTGGGGGTGGAGAAGAACATTGATTTCAAAGGAGCGCAAAGGAACTTGTAGGGGTGGTGAAAGTGTTCTGTATCTTGATTATGATGGTTCTTACACAGGAGCATACGTTTGTCAAAACTTATTGAAGCATACACTTAAAATAGATGCAGTTTATAATAAAACTCATTTTTAAAATGGGCTTTTGGAAATGTGGCAAAATGATACCAATTGGTGTGTCTGGGTAAAGAGTATAGTTCATTGTATACTATTCTTTGGCTTTTCTAACAGCTTGACATTTTCAAAACAACAGATTAGGGGAAATGTGCTTTTGTTTACACGCAGAAGGATTCTTTGGCTTTTGGCATTGTAAGCTAAGTGAAATTTTATTTTTGCCCTAGATTAGAAGGGAAAAATTGCTCTGTCCAAAAGGTAGAAATGTAAAGACATTGATTGCATTATTGAGGAGAGAAATAAGCCAGGGGACTAAGGACTACACCATCTTGGTATGCTTGTGTATCCATTCTCTCATTTTTTTCTTGATATGAATAATGTCAAGAGAATGGCTATTTATTTCCTTTCCTTATATTTTAAGTAAACATAATTTGTTCGATTTATTTGTGTCTTCTTCAGGCAAGATATGCTATCCTAGGCATCACAAGGAATGCAGAGACAATACGATGTGGAGCTTGCTCTCAAAATCTTATGGTCTAGCACAAGGATCAGCAAACTAGGACCCACAGGCCAAACTACCACTCGTTTGTAATTAAAGTTTTCTTGGAACACAGCCGCACCATTTGTTACATATGGCTGCTTTCTCCCTACAATGGTAGAGATGAGTGCTTATGATGAAGACTATGTGATCTGAAAAGCATAAAATATTTACTATCTGGCCCTTTATATGCCATCCTCTGGTCTAGCAAAATAAGACATGGATGCCAAAACAAAGAGTGCCATTAGCAAAGTAAAGACCAGCTGTTCTGAGATGTCAGAGGAGGAAGAGATTCCTTACAAATAGGAAGGTTGGAGAAGGCTTCATTGAAAAAGTGGTTTTAGAAGCCAAACCTAAGTAGAAATTAGGCTGGTGGGAAGAGAGTGGTAAGTGACTGGAGCAGGGGGCATGGAAGAGAAACTTTCTACATCTTCCTGAAAATCACCAAGTAGAGAGAAAAGAAAGGCTAATTCAGCAAGCTTAGACCCACTTTTCAATGAATCATAAATTATCAAGAGCTGTAAAGAACTTTAAAGGTTCTCTCATACAACCCTTTCAAGTTTCACGCGAGGCAACAGGCTCAAAGAAGTTAAATAACTCACGCAAGGCCACATACAAAGTTAGTGGATGAGCCATACTAAAACGTGTTGCTTTTGCCTCCACACCCTGTGTTGGGCACATTGAGACACTTAAACCAATATTTACTGAATTGAACTGAGTGAACTGCCTTCCTAGAGTGGCTTTCTAGGGCAAGGAGTCTTATCTAAGGCATGGGACTACATATTAGACTCTCTAGAAGACTTATTTCAAATCACGTGTACTCTGTCTTTGAGATTTACTGCATGCAGTGAGAAATGTCAGTTATGGGAATACGTTCCCCAGATGAATGTTGTGAAATTGGATGACCAAAACCTTTTTTTAAAATCGTACGTTTCATACACAGTTTAAGAGATATTTGATAGGTATTTCCAGAAAAACAAATAAAAGACATAATTCTGAAAACTACTTTTGTTGCCTATAATTAACTTGGGAAAATCTGGCTTCTATGTTGGATCAGATTACCCATTTTGAGACTAGCACTTTCATATTTTTCTCTCTAACAGTTTCATTCCTGCATGTTGTGTTGCCCAAGCTGCCAAAAATTAAGCTATCACTTGCAAAACACCAGCATCATCAAGCTATATTGTAGTACTGTCATTCGGCACTCTTATATTTCCAATAGAAGAGAAATGACAGCTCATTACCTTCTGGTCATACTTACCACCCCTTTCTATCATAATCAAGCATCTTAAAGAGCTGTCTGCATCCACTCTTTTCACTTCCACACTACACATTCCCTTTCTGCCCACTGTAGTTTGGCTTTCTCTCCCACCATTCCACTCAAAGTGCTTTCACCAAGATCACCAGTGACTTCCAAGCTGAAAATCTCTCCTCCTTTGATTTGTATAAAATCTCCTTCCAGAGTTTCCTTTCAGTGGGCCATTTTGCAAATGTTGATGTTTCCCAGGATTCCTTTTTGAGTTTTCCTTCTCCTCTCCCTCAAGCTGTACGATCTTCATGGACAGTTTTATGTTTATGGCTTCAACTGTTGTCCACACACTGATGATCCGAAATTAGCATCTCCATACTCAGTACTTGAAACTAAGCATGCCCAAAACTGGGCCTGGCCCCCCACTTCTTTATTTTCCATCCTGGTAAATAACACTACCATCTAAGACAGCAACCTAGGAAATATTTTTAAACCATCTCTCCCTTCACTCCTCTTCCTCTGCATTTCCCAAATATGAAATTAATCAGATTATTCTCCATTCCCCATCATCTCTCATTGGTAGTAGTATAGTAGCTTCCTTCTCTGCCTTTAGTTTTAGCCAGCCTTCCATAACAGCCTACACATTGTGACAAGAGTCCTCTTTCTAAAATGAATCCTTCATCGGCTTACCTATCTCCTTCAAGATTAAGAGCCAAAATACTTAATGAAGCATATCAGGCCTGTGTGGTCTGACAGACGCATTTCTTACTGCTCTGGCTACACCCAGCAACCTGAAGCTCCCTGAATGTCCACATTCTCTCGTGCTGTTTCTCCTGTGAAATCTCTATTGCCCCACACCACTACCACCCCACCAAGCTAAGTTCTCTTCCTGTGAGACTTTGCCCAGGAGTCACTTCCTCGGTGCAGTGTTCTTTGTGCCAGTCCTCACAGTGCCGTGAGTTTACTTCTAAGATTGTACTTAACCACGTGGAATTCTAATTACGGTTTACTTACCTATGAACTCTTGAGAGCAGGATTGTGTCTTTATATTCACCCACTGAGTTTATCACAGAGCCTAGGACATAGTATTCGAAAAATGTTTGATAAATAAAGGAAAGAAATTGTTGCAAGCTAACATGTTTTATGGATCAGAGAATTATACTGTCATTTCAAATATAGGTAAAATGTGAATGACATATGTTTCCTTTTTCACGTGAATTCATTTATTTTATGAATAAATTGAAGGGGTTCCTTTAGAATGTTACTCTCCTTTCTGTAAAGTAGGTATCATGGCTCAGTGATTATAACACATCTCTCTTCATAAGTTTCTACTTAAATCTATCTGAAGAGATTAAACAAATTCAGCTCCCATGTCTAAATGTGCAAAATGTGAAAGTACCTATGAGAAAATAATATGTACTTATATTTTCCTGAAGTTCTGCCTTTAAAACTTTCAGAGGTGCTTTTGCTGAATATGAAACATATCCTTTTGGGTAGCTGTTACAAGGGGATACAATGTTTAAATGATTCATTAGTATTGATGAAGCCTGAAGTTTTATTTACCTAATCATGGTCACTTGTGGAAGTACTCCACAAAGTGGTAATAAAAATTCCCTTACGCTTGTTTAGTGCTTTCTAATTTTCAAGCACTTGCACATGTCATCTTGTTTAATCCTCACTGCAGTATAGTAAGGTAGTTAAAGGCTCGGGGTCGGGAGTTAGACTGCCTGGATTGAAATTCCAACTCTGCCATAATTTAACCTCTCTAAATCCTAGTTTGTTCGTCTGAAATTAGGAACAGCAACACTACTCTGTGAGAGTATTGTGTGGGTTAAATGAGATGATCCAGGTGAAGCTGTTAGCATGGTATCTCACATTATCAAGTGCTCACTAAATGTTAGCTGCTATTATTATCACTACTGCCTCTTCGTCACTACTGTTACTACTACAAGAAAAATCCCTGTGCAGTGACAAGGGGTATTACTCTCTGGAAGAATCAGAGTCTTTAAGAAGGGGTTAAGCGCTCATGCAATGACCTTCTACCATGGTGGTTTCAGAGAAGGCTGAGTCGGAAGCTGGGATTTTAATCCCCACCCAGCAGTAATAAACTATCCAACCCCCACCAAGAGTCAGTATAGACCATGTTGAGAGCCTGAATTTCCAGCCCACCCAGAAGTAGTGAGACTCCCCTTTTCTCACCAGAGTGGTGTCAGAATGGGTCATGTAGGATGCCAGGATGTACCACCTTTCCTGTAGTAACAAGCCCCTCTGCCTTTACTACCTTCCTGTGGCAGTAAGCCCCAGCAACCTCTTGTGCAGGCCACATGGGGAGCAGTAACATGATACCTCTCCTTCCCCAAACCAGTGTGGTATCTGTGGAGAACTAAGTGAGGAGCCTGAACTTCTATTCTCACCCAACAATAACGGGCACCCTTCCACCTAAGGGTGTCATTGAAGGCCAAGTGGGGAACCTGGACTTCATCCTCACCTAACAGTAACAAGGTGGCACTCCATACCCCTTACTAGCACAGTGTCAGAGGATGCTTTCTAAAATACAAGGTTTAGGGCCAGCCCCCTGGCCAAGTGGTTAAGTTCACGTGCTCCACTTCAGTGGTCAGGGTTTCACCGGTTCAGATCCTGGGCACGGACCTGGCACCACTCATCAAGCCATACTGAGGCAGCATCCCACATAGCAGAACCAAAAGGACCTACAACTAGAATATACTACTCTGTACTGTGGGGCTTTGGGAAGAAGAAGAAAAAAAATAGATTGGCAACAGATGTTAACTCAGGTGCCAGTCTTAAAAAAAAAATACAAGATTTAAACAAAACCCAGAATTTCATAATGTAATACCCCAAATGACCAAGATATAATAAAAAATCACTCATCATACCAAAACCCAGGAAAATCTATACTTGAATGAGAAAAGACAGCCAACGGATGTTGCAATTATCTCACAGGATTTTAAAGCAGCCATCATAAAAGTGCTTCAACATACAATTGCAAATATACTTAAACTAATGAAAAGATAGGAAGTCTTAGCAAAGAAATAGAAGATACAAAGATGAACCAAATGGAAATATTAGAACTGAAAACTATTTTTACCAAAATTTTAATACTCAGTGAATGTGCTCAACAACTGAATAGAGAGGAGGAAAGAATCAATGATTTTTAAGATAGTACAATCAAAATTACCCAATATGAACAACAGAGAAAATAGACTGGAAAAAAAATGAACAGAACCTCAGGGACTGATGGGGCTATTACAAAAAGTCAAATATTCACATTAACAGACTCCCAGGAGAGGAGAGAGAAGACATACTGTCTGTGATTGTACCAAATTTGGCAAAAGATATAAATATATAGATTCAAAAAGCTGAAAAGGCCGCAAACATAATGAAAATAAAATGATGGACTTAAGCCGTGACATATCAGTAATTACATTAAGTATAAATGGTCTACTTTATTTGTAATAGCCAAAAACAGAAACAACCAAATGTTCTTTAATGGGGAACAGTTAAATGTTGGTACATCTATAGCATGGAATACTATTCAACAATAAAAAATAACGAACTATGGATATGCGTAACAGCTTGGATAGATGTCAGGGGCATTATGCTGGTGAAAAAAGCCAGCCTCAAAAGGTCACATACAGAATGACTCCATTTATATAACGTTCTCAAAATGATAAAGTCTTATATAAAGATGGAAAATGAATTGGTGGTTGCCAGCAGGAAGGAATAGGAGATGAGAAGGAGGTATGTTTGAATGTAAAGGGATATTTTTGTGGTGATGAAATAGTTCTGCATCTTGCTTGTAGTGGTGGTTGCACCATTTTATACATGTGATGAAATAGCATAGAACTATACATACACATTGTACCAATGTCAGTTTCTTGGATTTGATATTGTACTATAGTTTTATAAAATGTAATCATTGGGGGGAATTGGGGAAAGTGTACATAGGACCACTTCTTTTGCAATTTCCGATTAGTCTATAATTATTTTAAAATAAAGAGTTAAAAAAAAATCTCATACATAGCAACTCAGCCAGAACTCATTTCTTCTTGCCTCATAAAGCAACATTCTTTCAACATCCTTCCTTGCTGCTCTGGCTGCCTTAGGAATCATCTTGGAGCCTAACTAGATATGCAGGCATGTGTAAGCCAGCATTCCATATATATGATGCACATTTACTTTTTTCATTGTACCTCACTCCTTTCATTCTTGACACCTCTATCACAGCAAATGAAATGTTCTTTTCTCTTCTGTATGACTTTTATTTAAGCTGTGTTGGTCTCTTGCCAGTTACTAGGCTATTTCCCAGAAAGTCCTTTAAATGTCTGGTAGAAATTAAATGACTTGAAAATAGTGGGTTCTTATGATCCAGCAGTCCCACTTCTGGATGTGTATCAAAAGGAAATGAAATAAGTACCTCAGAGATATCTGAACTCCCATGTTCATTACAGCATTATTCACAATAGCTAAGATAAGGAATCAATGACAGATGAATGGATAAAGAAAATGTGATATATATGTATATACACACATACATACACACACACACCATGAAATATTATTCAGCCTTAAAAAAAAAAAGAAATGCTGTCATTTGTGACAACATGGATGAACCTGGAGGACATTATGCTAAGTGATAAAAGCCAGGCACACCAAGACAAAAACTGTGTGATCTCACTTACATGTGAAATCTAAAAACATCAAACTCATAGAAGCGGAGAGTGGAATTGGTGGTTACCAGGGGCTAGGGGTGAGGGAAGTGGGGAGATGTTGGTCAAAGGGTACAAAGTTGTAGTTATAGAGGATAAATAAGTCTAGAGATCAAAATGTACAGTATAATGATTATAGATAATAATACTATATTGAATACTGGAAATATGCTAAGAGAGTAGATTTCAAGCGTCCTCATGACCAAAAAACTGGTTAACTGTGTGAGGAGATGATATGTTAACTAGCTTGCTTGACTGTAGTAATTTCACTCTGTGAAATCATCATGTTGTACACCTTAAATATATATAATTTCTATTTTAGAAAACAAAATGTATTTTTTGGCTTAATAAGTTTACAATATAGTAAGTCAACTGATAGAAGAATCAATAATTTTTATTTCTGTAGAAATAAAATTTGTAGTATTGATTTTCTACAAAATTTGTAGTATTACTGAATACTGATAGCAATCGATAACACTACATCGGAGTCAGAAGAGAGATAGGTACATAGCACCTTATTCAAACAAAGAAAGGAGAAAACAACAATATAAATGTTACTCCTTTAAAATTGTCCCAGACCAGTTGACTTTGACCCTAAAATTCTTAAAAAATCCCTTGGAAGGAGGCCATCTTGAGATAGTTTCACTCCACTTGCTATTATTTTCCAACATACTATGACCAAAGGCAAGTTTTTTGGATTAGAATTATATATCTTAACTATGTGATTTGCATTTTTGTTTGTATGTTATCTTTAATACTCTCCCTGTTTCTTGGTAATAAAATATGTGGATGCAGATTAAAAAACAATGGGAATTTACAAAAAGAAAATACTTGGGTCTTACAACTGTATCAAGAAGACTTTAAATCAAAAAGGTTACAAGAGACAAAGATGGCCATTATATATTAATAAAAAATTCAGTACAGCAAGAAGATATAACAATTATAAACATTTACTTGATGACAGACCATCAAAATATGTGAAGCAAAAACTGACAAAATTGAAGAAAGATATAGACAGTTCTACAATAATAGTTGGAAACTTCAGTACCCCACTCACAATAATCGATGGAACAACCAAGCAGAAGATAAGTAAGGAAATAAAGAACTTAATGAAATAAACCCACTAGCTCTAACAGACATATACAGAACATTCTACCCAACAACAACAGAATACACATTCTTCTCAAGTGCACATGGGACATTTTCCAGGATGGACCATATAATAGCCCACAACTTAAGTCTCAATAGGTTTTAAAAGATAGATATTGTATCTTCTCTGACCACAGCGAGATGAGATTAGAAATCAATAACAAAAGGAAAACTGGAAAATGCACAGATTGGTGGAAATTAAACAACACACTTTTAAACCACCAATGGATGAAAGAAGAAATCACAGGGAAATTAGAAAATACTTAGAGATTAATGAAATTGAAAAAAAAAAAACACACACCAAAACTTAAGGGAAGCAGCAAAAGTGGTGCTGATGGGGAAATTTATAGCTATAATGTTTACATTAAAAAACAAGAAAGATCTCAAATCAACAACCTAGCTTCACAATTTAAGGAACTAGAAAAAGAAGAACTAAACCCAAAGTAGCAAAAGTAAACAAATAATATAGATTAGAGCAGAGATAAACTAAATCAGGAATGGAAAAGCAATATAGAAAATAATGAAACCAAAAGTTGGTTTTTCAAAAAAGTCAACAATATTGACAAACCTTTATAGCTAGATGGACCAAGAAGAAGACAAGACTGAAATTACTAAAGTCAGATATTAAAGTGAGAACATTACTACCAATTCTACAGAAATAAAAGGGATTATAAGAGAGTACAGTGAACAGTTGCACAACAACAAATTGGATAACCTAGATGACGTGATCAAATTTCTAGAAGCACAGAACCTACCAAGACTAAATCATGAAGAAATAGAAAATCTGAATAGAGCTATAACTAAGGAGATAGAATCAGCAATCAGAAATCTCCCAACAAAGAAAAGCCCTGGCCCTGATGGTTTCACTGGTGAATTCTATCAAACATTTGAAGAACTAATACCAATTCTTCTCACACCCTTCATTAAAAATGAAGAGGAGGGAACACTTACTAACTCATTCTATGAGGCCAGCATTACCCTAATACTAAAGCCAGATAAAGACACTACAAGAGAGAATATTACAGACTGATATCCCTTATGAACATTGATGTAAAAATCCTCAAGAAAATACTAGCAATTTGAATTCAGCAGCTTATTAAAGGACTATGCACCATGACCAAGTGGGATTTATTCCTGGAATACAAGGATGGTTCAACATATAAAAATAAATGAATGTAATGTGCCACATTAACAAAATGAAGGGGAAAAAACAGATGATTGTCTCAATTGATACGGAAAAAGCATTTGACAAGATTCAACACCATTTCATGAGAAAAAACACTCTACAAACTAGGAATAGAAGGAGACTGCTTCCACGTAATAAACTTTATATATGAAAACCCCAGTGAACATCATACTCAATGGTGAAAGACTGAAAGCTTTTCCTCTAAGATCAGAAACAAGGCAAGAATGTCCACTTTGACCACTTCTATTCAATGTAATACTGGGAATTCTAGCCAGAGTAATTAGGCAAGAAATAGAAATAAAAGGCATCCAAACTGGAAAGTAAGAAGTGAAATTATGTTTGTTTGCATCTGATATGATCTTATATGTAGAAAACCCTAAAGATTCCACACCAAAAAAACAAAACAAAAACTGTTACAACTAATAAATGAATTCAACAAAGTAGCAGGATACAAGTCAACAAATAAAACAGTTGCATTTCTGTACATGAACAATGAGCAATCTGTAAAGGAAATTACAAAAATAATTCCATGTACAATAGCATCAAAATAGAATAAAATAGTTAGGAATTAACCAAAGAAATGAAAGACTTGTACAATGAAAACTACAAAACATTGCTGAGAGATCTTAGAGAAGACATATATGAGTTAATATCATTAAGATGCCAGTATTACCCAAAGCAACCTACTGATTGCATGCAATCCATATCAAAATCCCAATGACATTTTTTGCAGAAATAGAAAAATCCATCTTAAAATTCATATGAAATATTAAGGGACTTCAAATAATCAAAACAATATTGAAAAAGAAGCTGGAGGACTCATACTTCCTGGTCTCAAAACTAACTACAAAGCTACAGTAATCAAAACAGTGTGGTACTGGCATAAAGACAGACATATGTACCAATGGAATAAAATAGAAAGCCCAGAAATAAACCTTTGCATATAGAGTCAAATGATTTTTGGCAAGGGTGCCAAGACCATTCAGCGAGGAAGGGACAATCTTTTCAACAAATGGTATTGGGGAAACTATATCCACATGCAAAAGAATGAGTTGGACCCTTACCGAACACCATATACAAAAATTAAATCAAAATGGATCAAGGACCTAAATATAAGAGCTAAAGCAATAAAACTTAGAAGAAAGCATAGGACAAAAGCTTCATGACATTGGACTTGGCATTGATTTCTTGGGTATGGCACCAAAGGCACAGGTAACAATAGAAAAATAAACAAATTGAACTTCATGGAAATATTTTCAATTTGCACATCAAAAGATACTCTCAACATAGTAAAAAGGCAACCTGCAGAATGGGAGAAAATATTTGAAAATCATATATGTGATAAAGAATTAATGTCTAGAATATATAGAGACCTCCTAAAATTCAACAACAAAGAAAACAAAGAACCCAATTAAAAATATGGACAAAGTACTTGAATAAACATTTCTCCAGAGAAGATATATGAATAGCCAATAAGCTCGTGAAAAGATGCTTAACATCACTAATTATTAGGGAGATGCAAATCAAAACCACAAGAAATACCACCTCCTTCCACTCTTCAGGATGGCTACTATCCAAAAGTAAAACAGGAGACAGGATGTTGGTGGGGATATGGAGAAATTGGAACCCTTGTGTGCACTGTTGGTGGGAATGTAAAATGGTACAGCTACTGTAGAAAACAGTATTTTACTTAAAGTTCCTTAAAAATTAAAAATTAAATTAACTATATGATCCAGTAATTCCACTTCTTAGTATATACCCAAAAGAATTGAAACAGGCTCTTAAAGACATATTTATATACGCATGGTCATAGCAGCATTATTTACAGTAGGTAAAAAGTAGAAGCAACCCAAATGTTCATCAATGGATGAATGTATAAGCAAAATGTGGTATATCCTTACAGTGAAATAATATTCAGCCTTCAAAAGTTTAGAGGAAAATTCTGCTATAAGCTACAACATGGATGAACCTTGAGGATATTACGTTAAGTGAAACAAACCAGTCACAAACAGACAAATACTGTATGATCCTACTTACATGAGTGCTTAGAGTAGTCAAAATTATAAAGATGGAAAGCCAAATGGTGGTTGCCAGGGGAGAACAGGGATTTATTGTTTAAAGGGAATAGAGTTTCAGTTTAACAAGATGAAAAGAGTTACAGGGATGGATTGTGGTGATGGTTGCACAACAATATGAATGTATTTAACACCACTGAACTGTACCCTTAAAAATAGTTAAAATAGTAAATTTTATGCTATATATATTTTACTACAATAAAAAAAAGACATAAAAATGATACAAGCAAAGATACCTCCTGAAAAATAACTCATATACCTTGGAAGGCAATATGGCTCAGGCTCTGGAATCAAACTACCTAGGTACAAATTCTAACTCCATAATTAACTAATTTCTAATTTTGAACAAATTTCATTATTTCTGTAAAACTCAAGTTTCCTTACCTGTAATATGGGGACAAATGATAGTGCCATTTTCATAGAACTGTCATTTCTTTTTAAAAGTATCTGTTAAGCACCTGTAGTATATAAGGAACTGTACATTAGGTATGAGGGGTAGAACAGTGAATAAAATGAAACACATTTGTCTTAATCTTCATAGAACTTATATTTTACCAGGTAAGAGAAATAGTTATCATGAAATTAATTGTGTAATTACTGTTGTCATACATGCTCCAAAGAAGAAGTACAAGGAACCAGAAAAGCATAAATTGGACCTGACCGAGTCAGGAAGGTCAAGAAAGACCTCCCTGAGGAAGTACTATTTAAACTAAATCCTAAAGGATGAGTGATTAGGAAAAAAGGGGAGGCTAGTGTATGATCCAGGCCAAGAGAATAGCTCCTGAGAAAGCTCTGAGGTGGAAAAAAGCTTGGGAAATTCAGTGAAACAAAAGAAGCCCACTGAGGCTAGACCCTTGTGAGCAAGAGATGAAGGGAGTTGATTTAGACACCTGAGGTAGATTGGGGCTGGAGCATGCTGGTCTTTGTAGTTTAGGTTAAGGATTTGTGACTTTAGGCAAAAATACAGTAATATGCTCTGGAAGGGTGTCAAATATGATTGGAGGGAGCAACTATGGATTTAGAGAGACCACCTAGAAGATTATCAGAGTAGCCTAGGAGAGAGATTGTGGTGACTTGACTATTAGGGTGGCCATTGAAATGGAAAGGTCAAGAAATATTTAGGATGTAGAATTGATATGACTTGGTAGTAGGTATGTGGGATGAGAAGGATGATGCCAAGGTTTCTGAATTTTGCACTTGGATGGATGGTAGTGCCATTACTTGAGATAGGAAAAATTAGAAGAGGGCCAGGTTTGTAAGAGAAGAGCCCCTTGTACTGAAGAGTGATTTTTCTATTGATGGGAATTTTGAATGGCAGCTTTGAGCAAAAGAGACATTATTTGCTGCAAAATGCCAAATAATTTATTTAGGAATTCCCCAACTATGTGATAGGAAACCAGGTGTTTTGCCTTCACAGATATTTACCATCTGTGAAGATGTGAACATGCACATGTGCACACACACAATTCTCCCTTTCATCCTCTGCCTACTCCCAGCCCATTAGCCCCAGTGGCTTCCATTTTATAAATGGCATGGTTTGAGTTTCCAAAGGAGACTGAAAGCTGTTTTGGTAAGATATGCCTCAGTGTGGGTTCCTTGGTTGGCTGTGTACATTCAGAGCCTTTGGGCTTAAGCCTTGTATTGGTAGGAATCTAGTTATGAGAGACATAGAAGGCAGGCTTATCACATGTGTACAAAAGTAGAAGGGACCGACAATTTTTGGAGTGATAGCATCAGGACTGATAAAGATCTCAATGGACTGGCATTTAGGTTGAAGACAACCAGCTACAGACTGGAAGGTGTGGTGGCAACCTAACTTCTGTTGCTTCAGTGGAAAAAATTCAAGATTGGAGGAAAGACCTATAGGTTTTAGATGACCATGAACTTAGCATGTCAGAAGTATGACATGACTTCTGAAAAAAACTAATGTCGTGTCTATAGTTGAATGGTGTCTAGAAAAAGAGGATGATAGTTCCTTTGCAGGATAGGGAGTAACCTGATGGGTAAGGGGAGTGTAAACCATGCCATGTAAGAAACAAATGAAGAAATTGGGATTCACTGTACTTGAGAGCTGTTTTGAAATTTCTGAATGGTTCTCCTAGGGAAAGGGGAACACTCCTGTTCTAATTGCTACAGAGGCATAAAAAGATCAGTGAGAGGAGTGACATCAGCAACATGGCAGAGTGAGAGATTTTCTTTGTCTCTCCCACTTCAAATTACAACTCAATGGGCATTCATTGATCAATGGAGGATACTCATATAGCATCTCAGGATGCCTGAGAGACCCACACTACTGTACATCAGAAGGCGGATGGACTACTTCCAGGGAGGAGGTGGAGATAAGTGGGAACTCTCCAGCACCCAGACAGCCCAGTACCCACCAGCAATTCCTTCTGGCTGAAGCACTCAAAGCACTGCCACAGCATGACTGTGGAAACAGGACTGAAGCCCTGAGTCCCCCGCAATAGCTCTTTGGACCAGTGGGAAAATCCACAGTCCCACTGCAGCCCCAGGGAGTGACTCAGGCTCAGACCTGGTAGGGAGGCCCTGTCCACCAAGCACAACAGCTGGTGTGACCTAGGAGCAGATGCAGTGCAGCTGGGCCAGCAAACCACCAGCTGCCTTAAATGCCCAAAGTTCTGCTGTGGCCCTGAAGGTGCAAGTGAGATCCAGCGGGGCCATGGGAGCGGGTAATGACAATCCTGAGCCCCATTGTGATCACTCCTTGGTCCAATAGGAAAATCCATGGTCCCACAGTGGCCCCAGGGAGAGACTCGGCTTGGCCCTAGTAGAGGGGCCCTGCCCACAAAGCACAAAACCTGGTGCAACGTAGGAGCAGACATAGCGCAGCTGTGAGTCCAGGCGAACCAACCACCAGCTGCCTTAAACTCCCTTGGCTCTACTGCCACCCCAAAGGGGCAAGTGAGATCCAGCGGGACTGCAGGAGCAAGTACAGACAACCCTGAGCCCTAGCATGATTGCTCCTAGGTCCAGTGGGAAAGTCCACGGTCCCACTGCAGCCCCAGGGAGAGACTCAGGCTCCGTCCCAGTGGGGAGGCCACACCCACCAAGCTCAAAGGCTGGTGTAGACTAGGAACAGACAGTGGCATATCTGCAGCCTGGATAAACTGCCCCTGGCTACCACAAATGTCCACAGTAGCACAGCAGCCCAAAGGGGAAGTACAACTGGCAGGACTGTGGAATCAGGTGACAGCTGCCCTGAGCCCCTGTGTGATCACTCTCTCCACCAGTGGGAGAGTCCACAGTCTCACCACAGCCCCAGGGAGTGGCACAGGCTCAGACTCAGTGGGGAGGCTCCAGCCAACAAGCACAACAGCTACTACAAGCTAGGACTAGACAGCAACAGAGCTGCAAGTCTGAGCGAATATGCTCCCAGCTGCCTCAAAAGCACATAACACCAGTGCAGACTCAAAGTGGGGAGCATGTCTAGGCAGGTCTGTGGGAACACAAGGCAGCAACATGGATCCCCCGTATCATTGGTTCTGCAGTTGATGGGAGACCCCACAGGGTCACTCCAATGCCAAGGAGTGTCCCAGGCTCAGTCAGGAACAGCTGATGGGATCCTGGTGAGTGCAGATTACACAGTTCCTGCCCCTTCTCCCTAATAGCAACAAGTGGAAATGGTAACCAAATTATGTCTCTGTGTGGAGGCACAAATCAACACCATCAAGAAGTATGAAAAAATATATTAAATTTCCAGAACAGAGGGAACATGATAAGTACCTAGAAAACAATCCTGAAGACACAGAAATCTATAACCTAAATGACAAAGAATTCAAGATAGCTATCATTAAAAAATTCAACAAGTTAAAAGAGGATACAGATAGACAACAAGTTCAGGAGCTACGGCACAAAAGAGCTTGAAACTATAAAGAAGAACCAGTCAGAAATGTTGGATATGAAAAACAATGGGTGAGATAAAGAAAAATCTGGACTTGCTGAACAGTAGGGCTGATAATATGGAGGACAGAATTAGCAGTCTGGAGAACAGGAATATAGAAATGCTTCAGATAGAGGAGGAGAGAGAACTAAAACTAAAAAGAAATGAAACTCTGAGAAATATCCACCTCAATTAGGAATTGCAACATAACGATTGTAGGTATCCCAGAAGGAGAAGGAAAGGAGAATGGAGCAGAAAGGTTGTTCTAAGAAATGACAGCTGAGAACTTCCCAAACCTGGGGAGGGATCTGGAAATCTATGTGACAGAAGCCAATAGATCTTCAAACTTTATCAGTGGAAAAAGACCCACTCCAAGGCATATAGTAGTAAAGCTGGCAAAAGGCAATGACAAAGAAAAAATGTTAAGGGCAGCAAGGCAGAAGAAAATAACCTACAAAGGAACCCCTATCAAGCTATCAGCAGATTTCTCAGCAGAAACCTTACAGTCTAGGAGAGAGTGGAATGATATACTCAAAAGACTGAGAGATAAAAACTTTCAGCCTAGAATACTCTATCTAGCAAAAATATCCTTCAAATATGATGGAGAAATAAAAGCTTTCCTAGATAAACAAAAGTTAATGGAGTTCATTGCCACAAGACCCCCCCTACAGGATATCCTCAGAAAGGCCCTCATACCTGGAAAAAAAAAGGAAAGGGTGACAAAACCCTGAGCAAGGAGATAAGTAGACAGACAAATCAGAAAATTGCAGCTCTCCATCAGAATAGGTTAGCAAATGCTTAATTATAACATTTAAAGATAAAGGGAAGGAAAACACCAAGAATAAATATAATCTTGTCATTTTAACCACAAACTCACAACACAAGAAGAAATAAGATATGACAATAACAACTTATAAGGGGAAGAGGTAAGGAATGGAACCAGTTTAGTCTAAGGAAATAAGAGGCTATCAGAAAATGAACTATCTCATGTATGAGATTTTTTATACACGCCACATGGTAACCACTAAACAAATAATTAGAACAGAGACACAAATTATAAATAAGGAGAAAACTAAGAAAACCAGCATAAAAAACTGCCTAACTGAATTGGTAGTCCAAAGTACATGGGACAAGAAACAAATGAAATGCAGGAGAACCAGAAAACAAGTGAGAAAATGGCAGCATTAGGCCCCACATATCAATAATCACTCTAAATGTAAATGGATTGAATTCTCCAATCAAAAGACACATACACTGCCTCCAAGAAACATATCTCATCCCCAAAGACAAACATAGACTCAGAATGAAGGGATAGAAGACAATTCTCCAAGGTATTTGCAAACAAAAGAAAGCAGGTATAGCCATACTTGTATCAGACAAAGTAGACTGCAAGATGAAACAGGTAAAGAGAGACAAAGAGGGGCAGTATATAATGATAAAAAGGAGACTCCACCAAGAAAATGTAACACTTATAAATATCTATACACCCAACACAGGAGCACCAAAGTACACAAAGCAACTATTAACAGACCTAACAGGATATATTAACAACACCACAATAATAGCAGCGGACTTCAACACTCTACTTACACCAGTGGATAGATCATCCAGACAGAAAGTCTAAAAGGCTATTGTAGAATTAAATGAAAAACTAGACCAGATGGACTTAATAGACATTTATAGAAAACTCATCCGAAAACCGCAGGCTACACATTCTTCTCAAGTGCACATGGAACATTCTCAAGGATAGACCATATGTTGGGAAACAAAGCAAGCCTCAATAAATTTAAGAGGATTGAAATAATATCAAGCATCTTTTCCAACTAATGCTATGAAACTAGAAATAAATTACAAGAAAAAATCTGGGAAAGGGACAGAGATGTGGAGATTAAACAACATGCTACTGAAGAAGCAATGGATCATTGAAGAAATCAAAGGAGAAATCAGGTATTATCTGGAGACAAATGGAAATGAAAACACACCATACTAACTCATTTGGGATGCAGCAAAGCAGTCCTAAGAGGGAAATTCATTGCAATACAGGCTCACCTGAACAAATAAGAAAAATCTCAAGTAAACAATCTCAAACTACACCTAACAGAATTAGAAAAAGAACAGGCAAAGTCCAAAGTCAGTAAAAGCAGGGAAATAATAAAAATTAGAGCAAAAATAAATGAAATTGAAACAAAAAAGACAGTAGAAAGGATCAATGAAACAAAGAACTGATTCTGTGAGAAAATAAAATTGACAAACCTTAGCCAGGCTCACTAAGAAAAAAAGAGAGAAGACTCAAATAAGTAAAATTAGAAATGAAAGAGGAGAAATTACAACAGATACCTCAGAAATACAAAAGATTATAAAGGAATACTGTGGAAAGCTATATGCCAACAAATGGGACAACCTAGAAGAAATGGATAAATTTTTAGACTCTTACAACCTCCCAAAACTGAATCAAGAAGAAATAGAGAATCTGAATGGACCAATCACAAGTAAAGAAATTGAAACAGTAATCAGAAACCTCCCTAACGATAAAAGTCCAGGATAGATGGCTTCTCTGGAGAATTCTACCAAACATTCAAAGATTTAATATCTGTTCTTCTTGAACTATTCCAGAAAGTTGAGGAAGATGGAACACTTCCTGTCACATTCTATGAGGCCAACGTCACCCCGATACCAAAGCCAAACAAGGACAACACAAAAAAGGAAAACTGCAGGCCAATATTACTGATGGACATAGATGCAAAAATCCTGAACAAAATATTGGCAAACCAAATACAGCAATACATTAAAAAGATCATACATCATGATCTAGCAGGATTTATACCAGGGACACAGGGATGGTTCAACATCCACAAGTCAATAAGTGTGATACACCACATTAACAAAGTGAGGAACAAAAAGCAAATGATTATCTCAATAGATGAAGAGAAAGCATTCAGCAAGATCCAACATCAATTTATGATTAAAATGCTCAATACAATGGGTATGGAAGGAAAGTACCTCAACATGATAAAGACCATATATGACAAACCCGCTATCAACATCTTACTCACTGGGGAAAACTGAAAGCTATCCCTCTGAGAACAGGAACAGGACAAGAGTGCCCTGCTTCAGCAGCCTGGGGCTCACAGGTTCGGATCCTGGGCACGGACCTACTCACCACTCATCAAGCCTTGCTATGGCAGTATCCAATGTGTAAAGCGGAGGAGGATTAGCACAGATGTTAGCTCAGGGACAGTCCAAAAAGTGGAAGATTGGCAACAGATGTTAGCTCAGAGCCAATCTTCCTCAACAAAAAGAAAAAAAAAGGTAGTCTGGAAAAGTTTAGGGATAAGATGGCATTTGAATACAGACCTAGAAGAAGTGGACGAATGAGTCATGAGGATGCCTGGAAGAAGAGTATTCCAGGCAGAGGAAATAGTAGAGCAAGTACAAGAGACAGACAGAGTGTAGTATATGAATTTAGAGAGGTAATTGGGGCAGTAGACAGGTGGGGAAGGGCCTTGTTGGCCATTATGAGGTTTGGGGCTTTTACTTTTCAGGAGATGAGAAGCCAGGGAGTATTTTGAGCAGAAGAATGATATGATTCAACATTTATGACAAATTTCCAAGCATCATGACCACTATAAAGTTGGCTAAAATTCTACTATTTAGGATTTGGGCTGCATAAAATATGTAAACAGAGACTGAAAGGCATACATATATTAGAAAGGGTAATGATAATTGGGATAAAATGTAATGTCCTCTTTAATACTGTCATAATATTGTTTGTAGAATTTTAAAAAGATAATGTTGAAAAACTATTAGCCATTCCTGTGTAATTTCTTTTTATACTTTCAAGCTAAGAAAACTATTAGGATAGAATCTTTCTTGAGTTCTTTTTTTATGCATAATGCAACATGAGAGTAGATGTTTTATAAAGTATCATTGGAAAAAGAGTTGTATGTTGGCAAATAAAATGGTGCCAGCAATGTAGAAACCTGTTTCTCCTGCCAGAGCCCTTCCACATTTTTTGCCTTTTTTTCTTTCCCTTTACTCTGACGCTGTCTTAACAGGAACTTTCTAAACAATCTCCTATTGGTTCTCAGCAAATTTAATTCATATTCTCATCATTGTGAATACACTGTACAACTTAAAATATGTAAACCCAACTTCACAATACTAAAATTAGTTGGATAGAATTACTACTATTGCCAAGTTAATTTTCTCTCTCATGGAATCACGTTACAGAAGGATGAATTTGTTCTACTAAGAAAAGCATTTTTCTGTATTGCAAAAAAGAATGTAGAAAGTTTTTCAAACCACTTTGATGGTGGTAGGTATTAGGGGGAAAAAATGAGCTTGTCTTTTAAAAATGATAATGACTTTTAGTTTAATTTTGCTGAAACACTTTGATTGCCTCAGGGCTTGGTCCTATAAATATTAGGTTTCTCTTTGGAGTAGGTTTAGAGAAGCAGCACAGTACTTATTACAGCCTTGATGGCTTCTTTATCCTCAGGAAAGTCTCCTTCTCCTCTGGATGATGGTTTCTTCAATATAAAATGAAAAAATTTGATTCTAAGGTTCTTTCTAGATCTAAAACTATATGAAATATCTGCAAATTTTAAGAAGGTCAAATATCTTTTGAGAGGAAGGGGACATTTTGTAATAAGACTATGAACATGAAATCCACCTGTAATTTCCTCCTACTATAAGAATAAGATATGACCACACCAGTGTAGGGTCAGGAAATATACTAAAGGCAGTACCTTTTATCTGTTGAAGAGAAATCGTGATTTCAGATTTCTGCCTCAGGAGTGACAGATTCAGAAGAGCCAAAAGCTACATAGCTCTGTTTTTTCCCAGACCAGCCCTAGTACATACCAGCAGGCAGTAGTTACAAGCACTGCTGCATGCTGGAAAAGTAACAACCACCCCCTGCCCTCCACAGACCACCTACCCCAGGTTGAAATGTGTTTCACACTGAGATAAGCCAGGTGTGCAGTAGACCAGGGCAGTGGGCAGGGGATGATGTTGCTTGTACAACTTTCCTAAAGGACAGGCTTCCCAACTTGCAATGTGCCTTTGGCCCCAGCAGCTGTGCTGGAAGGAAGTTCAAACTCAAGTGTTGGTCTGTAAGCTTATATCAGATCTCTAGGTGTGCATTTCATCTACTAGGTGTCTCAAAAGAGCAGGGTACTAACGAGTTATTTTACCTCTGGCAAGTAACAGTGATATCTCACTAGACAAAGACAATAGTGCAGAGTAGCACTCTGAATTGAATATCCTTTACAGTATAGGTAGCTTCTTCTTAAAGTTTCTTTTTATCAAATCTCATTTTTGAAGACAAGAAAGAACCTTCTTGTCGCGCTGAGGATAAGCTCCTCCATACCTTAATTCAGGCAATTTTGAAATTCTTTTCTAGGTGAAACATTGATTTCCTATTAAAACATTGCTGTGAAATGATTTAAAACCAGCAAAAGAAAAATCTCTGTAGAAGGATAATGAGAATTTCTGTGACTGTTTGAATAAAATGATGTCCTGATGAGACAGACAAAAAAAGACTTCACCATAGGTTACAAGCAAAAGAAAAGGCTCTTGTCAGCAGTGAAAGGATTAATACTAAGCGAGGAAATCAGAGAGAAAAACAACAAAATTCTATGGAAAAATGTGATGAGGTGATTGAATTGAATGTGAGGCTAACTTAGACTGTTAGAAAATAGGAACTCATGATGAGAAAGTAAGACTATTCAGAAGAGTGAGGGCCTTTAGACCCAGGTGTAAAGGTCACCACAGCAAGCCTAACAAGGGAGACTTGGCTCCTGCAGGCCGTGAGGGTTCTTCGTATAACTGCCAGACTGTTAGAGTGGTTTTTCAATTTGTGTTTACTTTGTGAGAAACTGCCAAAATGGTGTTTCTAAAATTAAGCAGAAAGCCCCAATGAAATAGAAAAGCAAAAGTTGTCAGCTATATGGACAGAGAATATAAGAGTAGTGTGAAAATATGTCTAATTTACTTTACATTGAGCTTATTTTGTTGGGGCTGATGCAGAAGTGACATTTTGTCCTCAAACCACATTTACAGTTTCTGAATAATGGGATTAGTATATTTCACCCAGAATTACCCCCAACAACCCTTAAATATAGTATTTTCTTGCCCTTTGGTCAAAAATAAAACTCTTATGGAGTCTTTTTTTTAATGGAAGAGATATCAGAAAGGCAATGTTTGGCCTGTGACCAATTCTCACCTCCCTCCACCAGAGACAAAGTTTCTCCAGAGTCCTCAGTAAAAAAGATGCCCAATGGGAGGAGATCAGTGTGGGGTAAGAGAAAGCACATGGACTTTAGAGTGTAGTAAACTCAGGTTGATGTCCTAGCTTTTCCATTAACTAGCCATGAAATTTGGGCATCTTGCTTGATATCTCTCAACTTTGATTTATTAATCTGTAAAAATTAAATGCAATGATATAAGGCAAATGCTTAAGCACCTGGCATAGTGGAAAAACCTAATAAATGTTAATTTTGATCTTTCTTTCTCTGCCGCACTCCCCTAAATAAGTGTGGCTCATCATTTAGCCTTTTCTTGATATCTTAAGGTTGTTGTTTTGAGCATAAGCAGTTACACTGATTTGTAGTAAATAATAATTTCAGAAGAAATAAAGATGAGTCAGTCTAATAAAGATGTGAGTCTCATGTTGCAATGCCTTTTGCACTCTTATATCTGTCTTTTCTTGTGCTTCCAGAATTAGTGTCACATTTTGCTACCGCCTGCCTCTAAAATAGTTACCACTTTCCTTTTTTATATTATTCTTTCCATTCTTCTATAAGCTAAGACAAGATAGCTTGTTACGGTATTGTAAAATCAGAGTCTCTAGGGTCTAAATGACCCTTACGATGAGTAGAGCAGCACTCAGATCCCTTAATCATGTATATGGTAGATATACAAATGTTAGATGAGCAAATGATTAAATAAATGATATTAATTTTGGTATCTCAGAAGACTTTTTGATTTCTTCTTGACTCTCAACTATATTCTTAAAAGATGCAATTACTGGATAAAATACTTCTAGATAAGTGAAAGATTGCTAAATATATGTGCATATTTTTTTATTTGAAACACTTGATAAAAATCAGTACAAGGTTTTTGAAAAGAAAGGAAAATGAAAATTTATGATGAATAAAAACCCCTGACATTACTCAGTAATGTATTTCTCATATTCTTTCTTTAGTGTATAAGAAAAAAAGAAAGTTGTGTCTTTAAAAGATTTATTGAGTTACTTGTAAAATGTGGCTGATTGAATGCATAAATTACATTCTTTCTGCCTGGAGGCCCCACTAATATTATAGTAAAAGATAAAGAGAATGGGAAGGAAAGGAAAGCAAATATTTTTTAAACTGAAGAGCAGATTATTGAAAGACAGTTGCCTGAAAGCTAAAACCTAAATTAGCAGGAAGAAGAAAATTGATGCTGCAGAACCCCAGAAGTTTCAAGAATTAGAGTTACCAGGTATCTCAGAAAATGAGAGTACAAGTAGGGCTGGAAAGAGAGGGATTGGTTGAGGGTCTAAATAAGAGGCAGTTTAGATGCCCTAGATCCCATCTGCTACATGTACAGCCAAGTGACTGCCCCCCCCCCCCCCCCCCCCGCAGAAGATAGGGGGGTGAACCAAAGTTACTTAGGACATAGAGAGACCAGGTACAGCCATACAAAATCATACAAAAACAAAATAATTAAGTAAAAATCTGTTCCTTAAACAATGAGACACTCAGCCCCCTTCTCCTGTGAACCTCTGAGAAAATGGGCAGACCATGTTATACACTCCAGGCTTGGAGGATATAGGATTCCGTTCTTGTGGAACTACCTGTCCCAGGATAACAGACCTATAAATACTGACAGTTGGGATTCCCCAGTAGGAAAGCTGAGTCTTCTCTGCTTACTCATCCAGATTGAAGGCTTTCACACAGAGTTTGTATCTAGCTTGTGATTGGACCAAGATTATGATACACTGTTTGATCTATCTCTGCATCAATCTTAAGTATGAACACAAAGCCCCAGGTTACCACATATTTGAGGAAAGCCTACAATCTAAAATACAGAGAAAGAATTCAAAACAGAGACCATGCAGGAAACAAAATCTTTAAAAAATGTAATTTCACAGAGATGAGAAAATACTGTATCCATAAAACAACATACTATAAAAACAAAACATATAGGGAGCCAAAAAGAGCTCTTGAAAATTAAAAATATAACTGATGACATTAAAAACTCAGAAGAGGCCAACTCCAGTGGCCTAGTAGTTAGTTCAGTGTGCTCTACTTCGGTGGCACAGACCTATACCTTCTGTTAGCAGCCACACTGTGCTGGCAGACCACATACTAAAACATAATAGAAGAAGATTGGCATGGATGTTAGCTCTGCGACTCTTCCTCAGCAAAAAAAAAAAAAAAAAAAAACCTCAGGAGAAGTACTGGAAAATGAAGTTAAGGAAATCACCTGAGAAGTAGGACAAAATCCAAAGAGATGAAAAGCAGAAGAAAAAAAATATAAGAAGATTAGAGGCTCAGTCCAGGACCAAAATCCAACAGAGAAAATGAATGGGAGGAAATTAGCAAAGAAATCTCACCAAAAGTGAAATACATGACTTCCAGATTGAAAAGACCACTAGTTTTTGCACAAAAAATGAAGTAACACCTATACTAAGACACAGGAAATCAGGGATGAGAAGTTCCTACAAGTTTCCAGCAAGGACAAAACAGGTCATATACAAAAATAATTAGGAATTAGTTGAGACTTTTCAACAACAGTGCCTGAAGTAGAAAACAATGGAGCAGTCCTTCAAAACCCTGAAGAAAAATAAGTTCCAACCAAGAATTCTATATCCAGCCAAACTATCAGTTAAGTATAAGGATGAAATAAAGATATTCTCTGACACACAAGGTCACCCTTTCCTAGGAAGTTGTTGGAATATATCCTACAACAAAATGAGAGAATTACGTGGGAAGAAGAGGAAGACATGGAATCCAAGAAATAGGTGAATCTAACCCAGGGGAGGGGTGGAAGGAATTCTTAGGATGAAGATGAAAGACAATCTCAAAATTAGAGCTGTATTATAAGCCTAGAGAGCAACCAGTTCAGATTAAAGCAAGAGGATGGTGGGTTTCAGGAAGAATGTCTCCAGTAGGAAGAGAACAAGAATCAACAATTCTTCATGTGTTTCAACTCAAGAGGAAATTCCACTTTAAACAGAAAGATTGACAATGAATTAATGATACATAAATAAGAAATTCAACTTAGGAAAAAAGTTATCTGAGTGAAAGAAAAACTTTGTACAGGAAAGCAAATATCATTATTTACTAAATGGCTTAGCTGTGAATAATATTTGTATAGTCATAATGAAAGAAACAGTATTATATAGTCAATAGTGCTGTGAACAGATGTTGTGATTCTCCCACTCTTTCTGAATACATAGTAGGATGTAACATTTCTTGGCTCCCTTGTGGTTGAGTTGGACTACGTGAATAGTTCTGGCCAATAAGTTGTGAGCAAAAGTGGTGTGTGTCACTTCCATGTAACACATTTCATATTGACGCAAGACCTTCCAGAGATCTTTTTTCCTCTTTGGCACTGTGACCTGCAGTGCTCTGTGCTGTCCAATACACTAGGCACTATTTAAATTAAAATTAATTAAAAATTTAGGGACATCAGTGGCATGGCGGACTGAGCTTGTGTGGGTCTCTCTCCCCTCCAACACACAACAAAAAGGAGCAACCATGTTCCATGAGAAAATACCCTAAAAGCACAAAAGTCCTCAGAGAGTCACAGCAGCCACACAATGGAGGGCAGAGAGGCTGGAGCCCCCCTCGGAGGAGCTGGAACTGGGTAAGAGAGAACTTCACTCCCTACTCTAAAGACTACAGTCACTGCCATGGGAGGCTCTGTGAGGGAAGTAGTGGGGCAAGGATTGCACATCTGTGGGATCACCCAGGACTCCCTAGGGCGCTTACAGCCTAGAGGGAAGCCCTCTAACAGGATGAAAGCTTTCGTGCAAGGGTGACCTCATCAAGCCAAGACCCCAGGAGACCAGATAGCGAGAGCTGATCTGGAAACCCGGTACTGCACACAGGAGAAAGCACCCTTGCCCTGACCCATGCCACACCATCTCAGCTGAAGGCAGAGGGCTCAGAATACGCGGCTCTCATCTCCCATCCAATGGTGATAGGCTGTAATTGCAACTGAATAATATCACAAAGGGAAAGACCCGTCCTTCCAGCATCAGGCAGTTCATCAAATCTCCAGACCAGAGAGAAAACAACAAGCACCCAGATTTCAGTCCTGAGGATGCAGAAATAAGTGAACTAAATGACAATGAATTCAAAATAGCTATCATCAAAAAAAACTCAATGAGGTAAAAGAGAATATAGAGAAACAATTCAACAAGTTCAGGAGCTACTTCACAAAAGAGATTGAAACTATAAAGAAGAATCAATCAGAAATATTAGAGATGAAAGACACAATGGAAGAGATAAAACAAAATGCAGATTCCCTGAATGCTCATGTGGACACCATAGAGGAGCGAATCAGCATAATTGAAGATAGACATGTTGAAATGCTCCAGACAGAGGAGGAGAGAGAACTAAGACTAAAAGGAAATGAGGAAAGTCTCCAAGAAATATCTGACTCAATGAGGAAATGCAACATAAGAATTATGGGTATTTGGGGCTGGCCCCATGGCCGAGTGGTTAAGTTCGCGTACTCCGCTGCAGGCAGCCCAGTGTTTCGTTGGTTCGAATCCTGTGCGTGGACATGGCACTGCTCATCAAACCACGCTGAGGCAGCATCCCACATACCACAACTAGAAGGACCCACAATGAAGAATATACAACTATGTACCAGGGGGTTTTGGGGAGAAAAAGGAAAAAAATAAAATCTTTAAAAAAAAAAAAAGAATTATATGTATTCAAGAAGGTGAAGAGAAGGAGAATGGAGCAGAAAGCGTGCTCAAAGAAATAATAGCAGAGAACTTCCCAAATCTACAGAATGAGAGGCAAATGTGTGTGGAGGAAGCTTTCAGATCTCCTAGATTTGTCAATGTAAAAGGACCTGCTGCAAGGCATATAGTACTGAAACTGGCACAAATGAATGACAAAGAAAGAATACTCAGGGCAGCAAGGCAGAAGAAAATAACCTACAAAGGAGCCCCTATCAGACTTCCAGCAGATTTCTCTGCAGAAACTTTACAAGCTAGAAGAGAATGGAATGACATATTCAAAACTTTAAAAGATAAAAATCTTCAGCCAAGGGGCCGGCTCTGTGGCCGAGTGGTTACGTTCGCACACTCTACTGCAGCAGCCCAGGGTTTCGCCAGTTCAGATCCTGGGCACGGACATGGCACTGCTCATCCGGCCACGTTGAGGCAGCATCCCACATGCCACAACTAGAAGGACGTGTAACTAAGATATACAGCTGTGCACCAGGGGCATTTGGGGAAGATAAAGCAGGAAAAAAAAAAAAAAGATTGGCAACAGTTGTTAAAAAAAATCTTCAGCCAAGAATACTCTATCCAGCAAAAATATCCTTCACATGTGAGGGAGAAATTAAATCTTTCCCAGACAAACAAAAGCTAAGGGACTTCCTAGCCACAAGACCTCCCCTACAAGAAATCCTCAGGAAGGCCCTCATACATGTAAAAAGAAAAAAGGGAGAAAGGAGTCACAAAGCAGAGAGTAAGGAGACAAATAGATAGACAGAATCAGAATAGGATAGCAAATGTTCAGCTATAACATTAGGCTAATGGGAAGGAAAACACCAAAAACAAAGACAATCTTGTCACTTTAACCACAAACTCACAACACAAGTTGGACTAAGATATGAGAATAATAACTTAGGAGGGGAGGAGGAAAGGGACTGAATCAGTTTAGACTAAGGAAATAAGAGGCCATCAGAAAATGGACTATGTTATGCAAAGATTCTGAATACAAACTTCAGGGTAACCACTAAACTGAAAACCAGACCAGAGACACAAAAAGTAAGTAAGGAAAAAACAAACAAACATAGCATAAAAAACCACATAATTCAATGGATAGACCAAATCACACAGAATGAGAAACAAACGAAATGCAGGAAAACTGGAAAACAAGTGATATAATGACAATGTTAAGCCCTCATACATCAATAATCACCCTCAGTGTAAACTAATTGAACTCTCCAATAAAAAGGCACAGAGTGGCAAAATGGATTAAAGAACAAGATCCAACAATTTGTTGCCTCCAGGAAACACATCTCAGCTCCAATGGCAAATACAGGCTCAGAGTGAAGGGGTGGAAGATGATATTCCAAGCTAATGGCAAACAAAAGAAAGCAGATGTCGCAATATTTATATCAGACAATGTAGACTTCACGATAAGGCAGGTAAAGAGAGACAAAGAAGGGCAATATTTAACAATCAAAGGGACACTTCATCAAGAAGAAATGACACTTATAAATATCTATGCACCCAACACAGGAGAACCAAAGTTCATAAAGCAACTATTAACAAACCTAAAAGAAGATAGCAAAAATAACACAATAATAGTAGGGGACCTCAACACCCCACTCACATCATTGGACAGATCATCCAGACAGAAAATCAATAAGGAAACAGTGAAATTAAACAAAAAACTAAAAAAGTTGGACTCATAGACATATATAGAACACTCCATCCAAAAACAGCAGAATACACATTCTTCTCAAGTGCACAAGGAACATTCTCAAGGATAGACCATATGTTGGGAAACAAGGCAAGCCTCTATAAATTTTAAAAAATTCAAATAGTAACAAGCATCTTTTCTAATTGTAATGCTATAAAACTAGAAATTAATTACAAGAAAAAAGCTGAGAAAGGGACAAAGAAGTGGAGACTAAACAATATGCTATTGAACAAGCAATAGATCATTGAAGAAATTAAAGAAGAAGTCAAAAAATACCTGGAGACAAATGAAAATGATAATTGCCATACCAACTCATATGGGATGCAGCAAGAGCTGTATTAAGAGGGAAATTCATCCCAATACAGGCACACCTTAACAAACAAGAAAAATCCCAAATAAGCAATCTCAAATTACACCTAACTGATTAGAAAAAGAAGAACAAACAAAGCCCAAATTCAGCAGAAGGAGAGAAATGATAAAAATCAGAGCAGAAATAAGTGCTGTTGAAACAAAAAAGGCAGTAGAAAGGATCAATGAAACAAAGAGCTGGCTCTTTGAGAAGATAAACCAAACTGACAAACCCCTAGCCAGACTTACAAAGAAAAAAAGAGAGAAAGCTCAAATAAACAAAATCGGAAATGAAAGAGGAGAAATAAGAACAGACTCCACAGAAATATGACGGATTATAAGAGAATACTACGAAAAACTATATGCCAACAAAATGGATATCCTAGAGAAAATGGATAAATTCTTAGACTCTTACAACCTCCCAAAGCTGAGTCAAGAAGTAACAGACAATCTGAACAGATCAATCACAGGTAAAGAGATTGAAACAGCAATCAAAAGCATCCCAAAGAATAAAACCCCAGGACCAGATGGCTTTCCTGGGGAATTCTACCAAACTTTCAGAGAGGATTTAATAACTATCCTTTTCAAGCTATTCCAAAAAAAATTAGGGAGGATGGAACACTTCCTAACACACTCTACAAGGCTAACATCACTCTGATACCAAAGCTTGACAAGGACAGCACAGAAAAGGAGAACTACAGTCCAATATTGCTGATGAACATAGATGCAAAAATTCTCAACAAAATTGTGGCAACCTGAATTCAGCAATACATCAAAAGGATCATACATCATGATCAAGTGGGATTCATACCAGGGACACAGGGATGGTTCAATGTCCACAAATCAATCAGCGTGATATACTACATCAATAATTGAGGAATAAAAACCACATGATCATCTCAATAGATGCAGAGAAATTATTTGACATGATCCAACAGCCATTTATGATAAAAACTTGTAACAAAATGAGAATAGAAGGAAAGTACCTCAACATAATAAAGGCCATGTATGACAAACCCACAGCCAACATCATACTCAATGGGTAAAAACTGAGCACCATCCCCCTGAGAACAGGAACAAGACAAGGATGCCCACTATCACCACTCTTATTCAACACAGTACTGAAGGTTAGGCAGGAGAAAGGAATAAAAGGAAACCAAATAAAAGTGAAACTCTTGCTGTTTGCAGATGACATGATCTTATATATAGAAAATCCCAAAAGATCCACTGGAAAACTAATAGAAATAATTAGCAACTACAGTAAAGTTGCAAGGTACAGAGTCAACTTACAAAAATCAGTTGCTTTTCTATACTCCAATAACGAACTTACAGAAAGAGAACTCAAAAATATAATTCGATTTGCAGTCACAACTAAAAAAAATAAGTACCTAGGAATAAATTTAACCAAGGAAGTGAAGGACTTATACAAAAAAAAACTATAAAACGTTACTGAGAGAAACTTATAATGACTTCAAGAGATGGAAAGAGATTCCTTGGTCATGGATTGGAAGAATAAACATAGTTCAAATTTGCATATTACCCAAAGCAATCTACAGAATCAGTGCAATCCCTATCAGAATCCCAATGACATTCTTCACAGAAATAGAGCAAAGAATCCTAAGATTCATATGGGGCAATCAAAGACCCTGAATTGATAAGGCAATCCTGAGAAAAAAGAACAGAGCTGGAGCTATCACAATCCGTGACTTCAAAATGTACTACCAAGCCATAATGACTAAAATGGCCTGGTACTGGTACAAAACAGGCACATAGATCAATGGAAAAGAACTGAACGCCCAGAAATGAAACTACACATCTATGGTCTTCAACAAAGTTGCCAAGAATATACAATAGAGAAAAGATAGTCTCTTCAATAAATGGTGTTGGGAAAACTGGACAGCCACATGCAAAATATTGAAGGTAAATCACTGTCTCACACCATACACAAAAATAAACTCAAAATGGATCAAAGACTTGAAGATACATCCTGAAACGATAAAACTCCTGGAAGACAATATTGGTAGTACACTCTGACATCGAACTAAAAAGGATCTTTTCAAGTACCATGTCCTCTCAGACAAGGGAAAGGAAAGAAAGAATAAGCAAGTGGGAATTAATCAGACTAAAGAGCTTCTGCAATGCAAAAGAAACTAGGATCGAAACAAAGAGACAACCCACCAATTGGGAGAAAATATTTGCAAATCATATATCTGGCAAGGGGTTAATCTCCATAATATATAAGGATCTCACACAAAATGAACAATAAAAAAGCAAACAACCTGATCAAAACGTGGGCAGAGGAGAGAACAGATCTTTTTCCAAAGAAGATGTACAGATGGCCACTAAACACATGAAAAGATGTTCAACATCACTAATCATCAGGGAAATGCAAATCAAAACTACACTAAGATACCACCTTATGCCTGTTAAAATGGCTATAATCACTAAGACTAAAAGTAACAAATGTTGGAGAGGGTGTGGAGAGAAGGGAACCCTCCCACACTACTGGTAGGAATGCAAACTGGTGCAACCACTATGGAAAACAGTATGGAGATTCCTCAAAAAACTAAAAATAGAACTACCATATGACCCAGATATCCCACTACTGGGTATCTACCCAAACAATTTGAAATCAACAATCCAAAATAACATATGCACCCCTATGTTCATTGCAGCATTATTCACAGTAGCCAAGACATGGAAGCAACCCAAGTGCCCATCGACCAATGCTTGGATAAAGAATATGTGGTGTGTGTGTGTGTGTGTGTGTGTGTGTGTGTGTATACATATATATATATATATATATGTATATTACCCAAAGCAATCTACAGATTCAGTGCATACACACACACACACACACACACACACACACACACACACACACACACA